>NC_065447.1:118403711-118703711 GCF_917563875.1 Diabrotica virgifera virgifera
CGCTGGCCTTAATACTGTCGAGTCGTATATACCATGGAATCTTCATGAGCCACGATCAGGTATCTAATAATGTGTTTACTATCATTCTTTTAATTACTATTAGATTAAGAACATTATACTTTTGCAACAAACTAGATTGAAAATGAGAGTAATAACAATAGCAATTTATAAAATTTTAAATCGCACCCCGACTTCAATAGTGCCATAACAGTAAAAAACTGGAAAATCTGTTTTTGGCCTAACACGTTCCTTTAGGCGTTGCCTTCATTGAGTAATAATGTCATATAATGTAGTTATCTTAGATTCTGCATAATGTACCTGTGTCGTTATTACCATTTTCGGTTTTGGCTCTCTCAGCATTAGCAAACGTGCCACAAAACAGTTTCCGTCGAGAGTGGATTTGTCATAAGTACAACTGATTTTTAAATATTGCCCTAGCATGTGACAATTCAATTAGCCAAGAAAAATTGCTCAAGTAAAACTTCACGTCGACCAGTTTGGCCCTAAGTCTCCCTGCCCTCCGTAACTCCGATGTGGCGGGGACCAGCTAAACACCGCCCCTCTCATTTTAAGTCATCCGGGTGGAATCGCCCGTTAGAGTAGAGCATAACTTCTCCCCGATGTTCTTCTTTTGCCCTATTCTCAGTCAGTCGCTCGCAATCACGCATCAGCTTCCGTCTCTCGCACTCATCCGACCACCACGTCATTTACCCTATGCTGTCAACGTCTTCTTCCTACCTCTGCGGACCCAGTTCTGTCTCCTCGATACCTGCTAGAACTGCGTCTATCTCCCGCTCTTCCTTCTCTTTTATACAACACTTTTCTCACATAGTTGTGGATTTTGTCCCACCATCGCTCATCCATCACCATCTTCTCTACCAACTCTCTCACAGGCTCAAACACTCTCTCTAGCTCATTCCTTGTCCTTGCTCATCTGACACACTTCAAAAGGAAATGTGACACAACAGTGTCCAAAGCCCCGCAATACAGACAATTATTGTCTGATTCGGTCTTTTTGATTCGTAGTAGCTACGGAAGCTCCCGTGTCCTGTGAGCACTTGCGTCAGATAATAGTCTAGGCACCTGTGTTCTCCCCTGTGTAACCCACAGGACAGCAGGAGACACAGTCCAGTAAGCACTTGCTACTCGCAGCAGACTGTGTTGATACGAACTAAGCTTCTCATTTTGAATATGGGTGCATTAGCAATGGCGCCTTATCATATTTTAAGGGTGAATTTCAGGATAAAGCAATGTCAATAACTAAAAATAAATACTACCGTTAGATACACAAATAATCAACACAAGTGCCAAGTTTGGATAACTTACGATAAGGAAGTTGCAGGAAAAAAAAATGAAGAGTTCACCTCATATCTTGTTTTTGCTCTCTTACAATAAAACACTGAAAACGTTTGTTTTCTATACTTCCGCAAAATTTATTACAACTATGTGACTACAGGTGTTTCGGCAGAGTGCCTTTCTCAAGTGATTTAGATTACTATGGGTTTGTCTTTTTAAAGTCTTTAACTGAAGAGGTTGAGGAGTGGGGAGCTGTTTGTCTCCCCACATGAGTGGGGAGAGTGAGTGTACATTAATTCACTTCATAGTCATATTGATTTTACAATAGAAACAGAACAGAATAAGTCCATAAACTTTCTAGATGTAACAATTACCAGACTACACAACAAACATGAGTTCTCCGTATATCATAAACCTACCCATACTGACACAACTATACATAAATTCATCATCCCATCCTACACAACACAAATTAGCAGCCTACCATAGCATCATACATAGACTGACAGAAATTTCCATGTCAAAAAATAACTTCGAAATAGAACTGAACATCATTAAACAAATAGCAGTAAACAATGGCTATAACGAACAAACAATTAATAAAATTTTAAACCAAAAACTCCATAAGAAAGCCTTGAAATTAGTCTATCCACCACCACAGAAAGAACCCGCAGTACCTCCTGCTCTATCACATATACTGGCAAGATAACAACAAAAATAGCCAGATACATAAAAAAGAAAGGAATAACACCAGCTTTCAGAACTAACAACAACTTAAGCAAATATATTAAGAACAATAAGAGCCGAAAAAGAAAACAACTACAGAGTGGTATTTACAAACTAACTTATGGTGACTGTCCGAAAACTTACATCGGTCAAACTGGCAGAACCTTTGACAAATGGATAGCAGAACACAAAAGGGCTTTCAACAATAGGAAAACAGACACTTCAACATACGCACTTCACCTTCTAGATCATATTCATTCTTTTAATGAACAGTTTCAAATTCTGCATATTCAACATAAAGGCCTTAAACTATATTTATTAGAATCTATGGAAATTAATAAATTGAAAAATACAGATATAATTCTGAATGACCAACTCGAGACAAACAGCTCCCCACTTCTCAACCTCTTCAGTTAAAGACTTTAAAAAGACAAACCCATAGTAATCTAAATCACTTGAGAAAGGCACTCTGCCGAAACAGCTGTAGTCACATAGTTGTAATAAATTTTGTGAACGTATTAGACAAGGCGAAAACGGCGGGTTCGTTGGAAAAAATATTCCCATGAGATTTTTTGCATAATCACATTCGTGAGACCCCCAGAATAAGGTTCAAGAAGTCGCCTACGCGAAAAGTGGTTCAATTTTTTTTAACAATTTTTTTTAATCAAATTGTAAAAATTAATATTTTCGGCCCGGACAATTTTTTTTTAGATTTTTCGGACCATTCCGGACAGAAAAGGTCTCTTGTAATTTTTTTCTAAAGTTGATCGTGTTCGAGTTATAAGCAATTTAAAATTTGAAAAACGCGAAAATGGCCATTTTTAAGACTTAATAACTTGGTTAAAAATTATTATTATGAAAGTCAGAAAGTGACTAAATCAAATTTAAAGCGCCCTTCATGATCCTGAAGAAATTTGTGTCATTAATTTATTACTAAGCTGTTATTTTTAATTATTAATAATGAGCAGTAAGATCGTATTGACGCGGCTGTAAATGTGAGTGCGAGTGAGATGCGCCATTGGACTGATTGAATGGCATCTCTTTTGCACTCATCATGGACGGCCGCCTATACGTGCATGGCGCTCATTATTTTTACTTAAAAATAACAGTTTAGTAATCAAATAATGACAAAAATTTCTTCAGGATCTTGTAGGGGGGGCTTTAAACTTTGATTTAGTCGCTTTCTGACTTTCATAGTAATAACTTTTAACCGAGTTATTAAGCCTTGAAAAACGCCATTTTTCGTTTTTTTTTTTTCAATTTTAAAATGCTTTTACCTCAAAAACGATCAACTTTAGAGAAAAATTATAAGAGATCTTATGCAAACAACCTAAAAAAAAATTTTTCGGGCCAGAACATTGATTTTTGCAATTTGATTAAAATAATTGTTAAAATTGAATCTTATTCTTATTAATTGACTTCTTGAATCTTATTCTGGAATGTCTCACGAATGTGATTATGCAAAAAAATCGCATGGGAATATTTTCTCCAAAGAACCCGCCGTTTTCGCCTTGTCTATATAGAAAACAGACGTTTTCAGTGTTTTATTGTTAGATAAAATGAACTTCCATCAAGTAACGGTCGAATCCATCAATTGTTTTCGCTCACCTGAAAAGTTTGCGATTTCAGGGTTATGGCAGTAATAAAGTCGGGGTGCTAAATGTATATTATACATTACTTTGTGAAATATCTCTAATTTTCTAGAAATACATTTCTGTAAGTCGCTTTATAGAAAACAACGCAATTGAAATAAGATCTTTTTCGAGACACTGACCCAGCCAGGCAAACGACAGTTGATTTGAATATTGTGGACCTCTATAACAAAAACCTATATATGTTCCCTGCAGTCTATTTTTTTGAACTTCATTAGTTATTAGCAAGTTAATCAAAAACGGGCAATTCTCGCTTTTTTCGTTTATCCGCAAAAAGTGAAGCGTTTGAAACAAATTTGACAGTAAGAATGTTTTTATCCTTACCGGTTACTTAGAAAATTGCAAAATACGTCAGAAATTAAGTTTTTAATAAATGTTGCTAGTGCAAAAAATACCCGTATATTTTTAAAGCTATTAACACTAAATCCACTAAACAGAGTCACAGTGACCTTGCCGGATTATTAAATAGGAGTAGACTGAGCTTAGTGAGCTTGCATGGTACAACACGTATCGAGTTTTTTTCCAACCTTTTAAGGAATAGTGTGGATGTGGCCTTTTTAGGGCCAGAGTTTTAATTGTAAATGTAGGGGGGAGGGGGCACTTTTGAACGTTTTTTCTTTTTAAGTGTATTATGACTTACTTAGCCTAAAGTTATTTATTTAGGTATCGCAAACATTAGCACATCTATTAATGTAATATTGTCTATCAAACTTGCCAAACAATTATCTGAACATACAAAAAATTAACTTTACATATCATAAGAAAAATGTTCAAAAGTGCCCATAATAGGGGGTAGCTTTGAACTAAGAAGGGGCGCATTTGAACGACCTAAAAATACTTTGAAATCAAACCAAAAAACACAGTATATTATTGAAAGGACACCATAAAATATACAAACTTAAAAAAAACATATTAAATACCTACCTAGGTATAGGCATTCAAACAAGAAACTATTAAATTTTAATTTACATTGTAATTATCCATCAAATTTGAAAAAGAAATAAATAATTGTGTTCTGCTAGTGCTATAAGTTGAATTGTTTATAGGATGTAATTTTAAAACTACATCTTCAATGGGGACTATCGAAATATCCTCCGTTTCTGGAAAGTGAAAAGTTGAACTTGTCCGTTTACCCTTAATTCTTTTCAAAAACTTGACTTCAAACTCAGAATCCAAAGCAAATATTTCAGTGATCTGTCCCACATAATAATTACACAGCTTTTTTGTAGCAAACTTCACTAAAATATAGTCATTCTGTTCATATTTTGCAATTTCTGTGAAGTCCTCCGATTCATCTGAACTGGCATAAACTATGTCTTCATCGGATTCCGAAGTTTCACTCTGTGGTAACTCTGCAGTCTTTTTATTAGTAGGAGTGGTCTTCCAAATGTTTCTTTTCATCTTATTTGCTTGCAGCCTTTGTTGTTTCTGTTCTCTTGCTAGTGTTTCTTCTTCAATTTTATTTTTTTCTGGTGTTTCTGTTAAAACTCTGGATTTAACCTTTTTTCGAGCTCTGGTATTTTTTCTCGGGGCAGCCTTTGGGAAAGGTCCTACAATTTCAGGTGTTATTGGGGTTGATGTAAATGGAACAACTTCAATTTCAGGTGCTACTGAGGTTGATGTAGATGGAACAACTTCAATTTCAGGTGCTACTGGGGTTGATGTAGGTAGAACAGCTTGTGTTGAGTTGTTTACATTATTTTCTGGTGGTGGCCGGCTAGTAACAAAAGCACAGTCAAAATCGTCATCCGAAAATAAAAGACGGTTTAGGGGCCAAGTGCCAGTTTTTCTAAAACTTTCAACTATATTTTTCATGACAAATGAAGAAGTGTATGCAGTGTTTGTAAGAGCTGCTAAGTCATGTATGGTAATTGCTCGAGCAGGATGCATTATCATCCATTCGTTCATAGCAACTGCAAGTTTTGATTTAAACGGCGCATGAACTGCTACATCTAGCGGTTGAAGGCGATGTGAGGTGTGGGGTGGAAAAGTAACATACTATTCCATTTTCATGTGCAAACAATATGGCTTCAAGAGAACAATGACTTTCGTGATTGTCCATCAATATTAAGATTGGAGATTCAGAAGAACACTGTGTATAACGTTTAATGTGCTTAAGAACCTTGAGAAACAGTTCCTTGGTCATCCATCCAGAACTTGACGAATTAGCTAAACCCAGGCTTCCCAATGGAGCTCCATTCAACATTGTATCATGAAAACGGGCTCTTGGAAATATGTACACCGGAGGCACAGCGTTTCCTAAAGCATTAATTATTCCATACATAGTGATCAGGGTGCCTCTCTCTGCTGAAACTATCTGCCCAACTTGTTTGATTCCCTTTTGCGTTACAATGTTTGGAGCTTGCAGGACAGTACTGATACCAGTTTCATCCAAGTCTCAACATTTTCTTTTGTAAAACTAGTAGCTCGGCTAAGGCTGGTGTTTTCGGGTTTAGTCAATGCCAAATTTTGGTGCCTGTTTTTAAAGCATTGCAGCCAGTCTATACCAGCAATTTTATTGGCATCCCATTTACTGGTGCATATAGGTTTGTTCAATCTTTTTGCATAATGGTAAGCCAAAATTCTGATTTGAGTGTATGTTAAACCGTAATTTATTTTTGAAGACTTTAATATATAACTAACTAAGAGGTCTTCTTCGGTTTTGTTGAAAACTTGACCAGTAGAATACAAACTTGAATAATTCGACAGATCATTATAAACTACACCATTTTGTTCTGTCCTTTCCTCGTTCCTGTTTCCTTTTTATTCTATAAAATAGTGTCGTATGTTTAATTCCATAGGTTGCAGCAGCTGTGCGAAGTTTCATGCCACCCTCCACTGCTTGTATGGCATTTTTAATATCATCTTCAGTTGGAGGCCCTTCTGCACGTTTTCTTTTGTATGTATTGTTATGCTCTATTATATCTATTTAATTAGATTGATTAGCAAATTCTTACTTTAATTAATTATTCAATTATTTTATTTACTGCCTATGTAAAACAAAAACTAAATTCAAATTAAATTTTCCAATCAATTTTATTCTCAGGGCTAATTTTGTATAGGATACAATACCTGTGATCTGTGGCTTCTAATATTTCTGATTGCTTACTTCTTCCAGGGTGGAAACAGGGAAATTGAAAACACTCAATATCATATAAATGTAATCTATTGTTTTTATCAAATAAGCCGTGTACATGTGATTCAAAAAATATTAAATTTAAACTTTGTTGCAACAATCTCTTACTTAATCAATTAAACTCTAACTCTGATATCTCCTTGTTTTGACAAAAAAATTATTTAATTAATTTATTATTTACTCATACTAAATTTAATAAAATTTACTTTTCTTCTTTTGACTTGATTTCTTAAATTTTAAATGACTAACTGCTTAAAAAAAAGTTCAATAAACAAATAAACAAATATGGGTTTGATATAAACAAATTTTCTCCATTCCGACAAATAATTTGACTGACCTTTTTGTTTCTTCACTGCCTCGTTCTCTGGATTGCGCCGTCCTTGATTCTCCCAAACACGTACTCTCTGGATGTTGCGAAAAAGTCCCTCTCGTCACGACTGCTTCCAAAAATCATACAGGATTTGCTCGAATTCTGTTACTCAGTTTTCTTTGTTCGATATCTTATGCAAAAAGATATTAATCAGCTACTCGTTCTAGACAAAACAAAAGAAGCTCCCTCGGACCAGGAAAATTGACTCTTCAACCGGTCGACAATTTGGTTTCCACTTGATTCTGCTCGCAAAGGCCGATTACACACACACACTCTACACTGATTACTAAACTTTTAAAACAAAAAACTGGACTGCCTTCCACCGATGTTAATTACACAGTGACCTCTCGTCTCTCGCCAAATTCTGACTCCTAATTTCTTCTCCCTTCTACCTCATCTTTCCCACTCTATCAAAAACACGCCTCTCTCAAAACCATTCATACCCATTTCTTCTGAAACAAATATTTTTCCACAGAACTTTTCCAATTTGTCATTTTTCAAGAGATATCATAATTAGTTATTTCCTACTTTCTACTTTAACATCTAAAACCTCATACAATTGTTCACGACATTAAAAACCTTCCCGGAAAGGATCTTAAAGCCGTCTTTGTTTTCGTCAACGATGTCCACTTTCTAATCACCGAAATGTTTGTTCATGTCCCATGCATTTCGTCGAATCACTTATTAGTCGTTTCACTTTTTCCCCGAAACACTTGCTTAATAGCAAAATTAAATTCTAAACAATTTTGGTGATGAAAATACAGGGTGATGAAAAACTATCATTTTATGGTCGTTGATATAAATTTAATTTTTTCTGAATTTCTTTACAAAAAAAAAACAATTCTACAACAGTATGTACCATCTCAGTTCCTAAAAATCCACATTTAGCATTAATTTTAATTCTTCCTAATTTAGATTGCAGTAATGGGGCACCTTTGAACAAAGTTCAAAAGTGCCCCGCAACGGCAAATTTCAAATTTATGCAAGTTAAAAATTTAGAGTTAGAATTTCGAGGTTAAATATCGAACACATACCTTGGAAAACACTTGACAATTGCAGGACAGCAGCAACACCACCCAGTTCCGAATATTTTGTTTGTATTATCCTTACAACCAAAATTGCACACAGATGTGTTTAAATGCCGAAAATCTGACTTTCGCTGTTACGTTTGTAAACACAACAAAAATCACTCATGCAACTTCACAGTAGCCAACACCGTATAACAAAAATTACTCTTATTGTGGTGCTTATAAGCGGGAAATTTGAATTGTTCAAATCCACCCCACGTTCAAAAGTGCCCCCTCCTCTACAGTAAAACTATTTGAGATGAGACATATTCCCGATGTCCTCAACGGAATATTTTAACTATCGTTGAATGTGGCCCATCTTAATATTTAATTTAAGATGCAAAATATTTACTAAAATAATTTTTTGAAATTATAAAATATTTATAGTTTTCCGTTTTACTTCTTCTAGGTGAATATGATTTCGGAAATACAACCAACGACATGTCAGACTTCCTTCACTTGGAAGAATTTTTAAAAACGGCTCAAGAAGAAGACCTCTTCGCTATTGTTCGTGCGGGTCCTTTTATCTGTGCTGAATTTGAATTTGGTGGATTTCCTAGTTGGTTGCTGCGAGATGATAATTTGGAAGTCAGAACAAACAATGAACAATATATGAATTATGTTGCTCGCTTCTTCAACGTCTTAATACCAATCTTAGCAGCCTTACAGTTTACGAAAGGAGGTCCGATTTTAATGTTTCAAGTTGAAAATGAATATGCCAATGGATCGCAAAAAAAGAGTACGGCTTATTTGGAGTTTTTAAGACAGTTGATGCTTAATAACGGTAAGAGAATCGTTTTTATATAAAAATGGATTTTAGTTTTTCGTTGCTTATTTATTTTATTTGTGGCAAAGGTGGACTAGGCAGGAGAAGAAACTCTTGGCTCCAACACCTGAGAAAATGGTTCCATCAGTATACAACCGCACTATTAGGAATAGCTGCCAGTAAAATAAGGATAACCATGTCGCTATATGTGAAGAGCCATATCTCTGAGCCCAGTGGACCAATTTGATCAAGTACCGCTCAAAGTCTCATTTTTCTTGTTATGTCAACTTTTTGATGAAATAATTTTCAAAACCGTAAAAGATAAGTTATTAACTACTTTAAGGGCGTAGGCGCAAAATTTCGGGCAAATGCACTTTAAATGCATTCATTTTTGAAGTAAAAACTTCTTTAGGGACGTTTTGCACTTTTTCGATGGGAAAAAGTATTAAATTAGCGACCGGCATTGCTTCGACGAAATACATTTTTTAAGTGAAAACTTCTTTAGGGACGTTGTGCCTTTTTTAGATGGAGAAAAAGTATTGAATTGTCGAGCGTCATCGCGACCGTCATTGCTTCGACGAAATAAATTTTTGAAGCGAAAACTTTTTTAGGGACGTTATACACTTTTTGGATGGGGAAAAAGTGTTGAATTAGCGACCGTCATTGCTTCGACGTTATTGCTTCGACGAAATAAATTTTTAAAGTGAAAACTTCTTTAGGGACGTTGTGCACTTTTTAGATGGGTAAAAAGTATTAAATTAGCGACCGTCATTGTTTGACGAAATAAATTTTTAAAGTGAAAACTTCTTTAGGGACGTTGTGCACTTTTTAGATAGGAAAAAAGTATTGAATTTGCGACCGTCATCACTTTGCCGAACTAAATTTCGTACGTATATATATTATGTGTATGTTTACATAAATAACATAGAAAGTACGCAACGCGTATATAATATAGGTATAGCACTTCTTTTTGGATGGGGAAAAGCATTGAGCTTGTAATTTATATACTATAAGAAGTTTTCACTTCTGTCGGCACTCCCATGAGTGCTTTAAAGTTTTTTTCGAATCCTGAGAAAACTAATAAGTATTTTTGAAAAATTTAAACGCAGAATGAAATATTACAGTATTACCGACGGTAGAAATCCAAATATCCCATTCAAAAGAAACTTTTTGTGTTATAAGGGATTTCAGTAATAATGTAATCTTTCATTCTGCGTTCAAAATTTTCAAAAATACTTATTCGTTTTCTCAGGATTCGAAAAAAAAATGAATGCATTTAAAAAGCATTGGTCCGAAATTTTGCGCCTACGCTCTTTTAAAAAGAACGAAAAGAAAACTTACAAAATTTTATGATTTTCAACTAATTGTCATAATTTAACTAAACAAGGAAAAAAATATAGAAACTGGCAAATGAAAGGGTTTTTAAATAACTTTAAAACAAGAATTTGTCAAGATACTATTAGGTCTGGATCCCGCGTATGAAAAAAAAGTTGATTAATAGCAAGCTGAAAATTTGTTAATAGCTTAAGGATGTCTAGTCGGATAAACTTTGATATATGGGAACACTGGAACAGGGGCAGTTTTAATTGTGGAACAGGTTAAAAATTTGGAACGGTCACACCACGAAAACGGCACATTTATTTTGTCCGACAGAACAGACTTAAACTCTCAGAACAGAGATTAAACTCTCATGCAAAAATCAGACTGCTATTTATCACCTGTCATAATTCCTGCCATTTGACATATTCTACATGTTCCACTCATTAAAACGCCCATTTGGTGACAAATAGCAGTCTGATTTTTGCATGAGAGTTTAATCTCTGTTCGGAGAGTTTAAGTCTGTTCTGTCGGACAAAATAAATTTGCCGTTTTTGTGGTGTGGCCGTTCCAAATTTTTAACCTGTTCCACAATTAAAACTGCCCCTGTTCCAGTGTTCTCATATATCAAAGTTTATCCGACTAGACACCCTTAAGCTATTAACAAATTTTCAGCTTGCTATTAATTAACTTTTTTTTCATACGCGGGATCCAGACCTATATAATTTGGTAAAAATCCGTGCATCCCTCCCCACAAAAGTGGTCAAAAATTAAACATATTGCTCATATATAGAAAAGGAAAATCATCGGCAAAAAACTCGCAATGTGAATACTAAAGAAAATAGACAAAAACGTGAAAGGCAACCATATAAATATACGTATTTCAGACTAGTTGGTTATCATCAGTACGATATGGCCAAGTTAAAAAAAGGAACATTTTGGGAAAGGATCACTACAGGAGTATTGCTACTAGTATTGGCGGCAATGTCAGAAGACCCTGACTTTCAGGGCTATGGCTAACACAGCCACGGAGGTAAAGCTTCCTGAGGAAAGGAAAGCCAAAACGTTTTAACAATAAATACTTATCGTTTATCGGCTACAGCCTTGTCGCAACCTAATGGGCCGTCCTAAATTAAAAGTTTGCTTTTTCGTAGGTAGATGGAAAAATGAGGCACACAATTTCCTAAAGGATTGCATGACTGCACACACGATGGTTACTTTTAGACCTTGCTTTGCTGTTACTGTCTTGGCCATTGCTCTTTTTCCCGTTGGAACTATATGTTTTGGAAGGATATTTTTTAATCGTTTGCACTCCCGTCTCGTCCATATTAAATATCTGGCTTGGACCAAAGCTACATTTCTTTATAACAGCCTTCAAGTTAGCAAAATATCGAGATAGTTGATCTTTGTTAAACCCCATTCTCCTGGCAACACTTGTTTTTCGGGGAACTCGCGGAGATATAGCCTATTTCTTTTCATAAAGTTACGAGTAAAATCCTTTCCTACTAGCTCTGTATCAGAGGAAAACTTATGGGCAATATTTTTTTTCCTCGGCATATTCGTATAAAAGATATCCTATAGATTTTAAGTAAGGCCGAAAAATCGTTTGTCGAGAGTAATACAACAGTGTACTATTTCTGCTTTGTGATATGATGAGAATGTTGCTCGAAATCGCCAGAGTGTCCCTACCTCCTTTTTTCAGTCAGTCTCTCAGAGTCGATTCCTGAAAACCTATTTTTTTAGCAGCCTATCAAATGGATATACCTACCTTTTGCAAGTAGGTAACACACGAGCCTCAACTAGTTTGTCTTCCGTCAATATACATACTGGGTTGCATATGCATACTAGGTTTTTCTTTGATAGTTTCTTAAACAGAACAATTAAAATGATACAGTAACATATGTAACAGACAATTAAAAAATGTGTCACTTCAATAACTCAAAATTAACAGAAAGCAAAGAACTTTATTCCGCAAACTTCCAACGGTTGGCCTTGTGACGTGTTTATCGCCATGGCAAAAGCAAATGGTACGGGAAATTTTAGACGCTTAAAATCAAATGGAAAGTCCATTGAAATCATAGATATACGCGGGATCAAGACATCCTCTCCTGTGTATTTTTTATTGATTACGTATTCTTTAATCTTCTTAAAGTGCCCTCTCCTCAATGGAGGTTGGCTACTACAATTGCAAACTCTTCTCTGTCTTCAGCTGTTCTTATTAGCTGTTCAAAATTTAGCCCTGTCCATTGTCGGATGTTTCTGAGCCACGATACTCTTTTCCTTCCTAGTCCACTCTTTCTCTCGATCTTTCCTTTCACTACAAGTTGAGCATATTGGTACTTATTATTTCTCAGAATGTGGCCTAGGTATGTTTTTCTAATTTTCACTGCGTTGAAAAGTTCTCTTTTTTTGCCTATTCTATGCAGCACTTATTCGTTTGAGGTATGCGATGTCCATGAAAGTTTGAGGATTCTCTGGTAGATCCACATTTCAAAGGCCTCCAATTTATTTACGGTTGATGTTTTAAGGGTCCATGTCTCAACCGCATAAAGAAAAGCCGACATTAGCTAAAACTCAAGTATTTTTTGAAACTCCAATACCTACACCAATAATATGACTGTTACCGTGGTTATCCTATTTTATCTACGCTCTAAACCACTTCTCAACATTTTCTGACATTCTATTTGAATTTGATTGCACTTAACACTTTCTTTTCTTGTTTCAGGTATAAATGAACTATTGGTTACTGCAGACAATCCTAGTAGAGGCGCGGGAGGAACAATTAGAAATAAATTCTTTATGACGGCCAATTTTAAAGACAACGCCAAACAAAATCTGGACCAAATACGAGCACTTCAACCGAATAAGCCTCTGATGACTATGGAATACTATCCTGGATGGTTCGATTTTTGGGGAAGTAAGCATAATAACGTGGATCTTGATGGATTTATACAAGTCTATGAAGATATTCTGAATTATCCATCGTCAGTTAACATATATATGTTTCATGGAGGAACAAATTATGGGTTCTTAAATGGGGCAGAAAACTTAAAATATGACGAGTTGGAAACAGGTAGGTAAAAAATATTTGAGCTAGTCTGTGACAACGGCAATCTTTAAAATGGTGGCTGGATGTATTTGTTTTTTTTTTATTTTTTTTATTAAAATTTTCGATATGATTTTTTCGAAATGTTTGAAACAGTCTGTTGATTATTTTTCTTGGTGAAATGAGAATCGTTGTCTAATTTCTGTTCTTGTGTTCCCTACTTTATTTAATCCCCTCTTTTATTTGTATTTAACTTTCCTTTTTATTATTACGTTGTCTTCCATATTTACTTTATATTTCCTCTTCTATTGTTTTAAGGCAGATTATGTTTATGCAAAATTAGTCCTGACGCATGTTTTACATACCTAGTGTATTTTTCTATTAGCTTTTTAAGGTTAATGTAACTCAGATCTTCATAGTAATGTGCAATCACTACTCCATCATTTGCAAAGCTGAATGTTTATAGGTATTTTTGTTCTTCTATTGGTTTCCCTATTTCTCGCATATTTTCTTTCATATTTTTAGTATTTTCAAGATCATGTGAAGACCTGTAAGTGACCCTGCTTACGTTGCAGTTCTCAACTGTATATCATTGTATATCTTTATTAATATCTTTGTACCTATATCTTTCTCAACTGTATATCGTTCTCTTCTAATATAGGATTTTTACTACAAAAGCGATATTACGTAGGTCAAAATTTTTGACGTAAGAGAACTGTCAAAACATTAGAATGTGACTTTTCATTATTGCCATGTTTAAATAAATTCCAAATTGCCACATTCTAATGTTTTGACAGTTCTCTTACGTCAAAAATTTTGACCTACGTAATATCGCTTTTGTAGTAAAAATACTATAGTTGTTATATTCTGTAAAATGTGGTCCTTGTATTATACATCTGTCTTCCTGAAGTCTGACCGGTCTTCACCGATTTTAACCTGTTGTCGCTTGCTCAATTTTATTTTTCAATATATTTCCCTATATTCTTACCATTTTTGATATTATGCTTATTGATGTTTTTTACATATTTTATTGTTATTTCTTAAGTATTCATGTTTATGTTGATTGTGTTCTGTCTTTGAGAATTTTTTTATTTGTAATTATCCGCATTAACTATATATTATGTATAAGATTATTATTGGACCTTTGGGAATTATTGTTCTTCATTTATAACTCTATGTAAAATATACTGCGAGGCATAAGTTAGGGATATAGAAAATTATGCTCATTTTCATAGTTGATTTTTTCATGAACGGATTAACGAATTCTGCTAATTTTTTTAAATATTTTAGATTTTGCTTTAGTATTTACAGAGTTGTGCAAGGGTTTACCAAACTCCTTTTTTGTACTTATACCGGGTGGAAGAAAAGAAATGTTTTTCTTATGTTAAGTTTGAGGCATCCTTTAGGGAGGACGAGGTACAAAATGTGAGTATACATGGGAATCGTATGATATTCTTATGTTTTGTGAATATTTTGTTTTTTTAATCTCCCTGATATCTTTAGAAACAAAGAAAATAGGTAGTTTTGCTCTTTAATATGTGCTTGAACGGAAACAAAACTAAATTAACAATAAAATATAACAGCTAACAAAACTTTCAAAACAGAAAGGCACATAACGTAAACAGTTCTTATCAAGAGTTACTTAAGGTAAGCGGTATGCACAGCGCAACATAAGAGGGACGAGATTGTTTAATGGAGGCACTATATGATGTTTTGGGGTGGAATTTCCTTGAGAGTAAGTACGGATTTGGTGTCTTCGTGGAGGCTCTTTAAATAGCGAGAGGTACATTACACAGATTTTTTCCTTTGAAACTCTGTTCCTTTCGCACTATACATAGTAAATAATTTCATTTTAGTGTATCGTAAGACATGGCCTCCTCACATATCGCATGTCGTAATTTAAAACACATATTAAAGAGTAAAACCATCTAGTTTCTTTGTTTTTAAAGACATCAAAGAAATTTAAAAAGTAAAATGTTCACGAAATATGAAACTACAACATAATATCGATGTATACCCACCTTTTTACCTTTTCCTCCCTACAGGGTGTCTCAAACTTTTGTTTCGGTTAAAACACATGTTAAACTACAAATCCGTCTATTTCTTTGTTTCTAAAGATATCAGGGACATTCAAAAAACAAAATGTTTAAAAACGTAAGACTATAATACGATTCTGGTGTATACTCACATTTGTACCTCGTCGCCCCTACAGTGTGTCTCATACAAAAAAAATATTTCTTTTCTTCCACTTGATATAAGTACATAAAGAAGTTTGAGTGAACCTTTACACAACTGTGCAAATACTAAAGAAGCATCTAAAATAGTAAAAAATCTAGCGGAACCCGTAGATCTGTTCACGAAAAAATCAACTATGAAAATAAACATAATTTTCTATATATAGTCCGTCCGCTATAACTTTTCCCATGCGGTTCGATTCATTTACAATCAAATTAAGTCAAAACATAAATTGAAACGAACGTCGATGTGTATATACATTTTGTATACTGTATACTATATACTACACACATCGGCGTACGTTTCATTTTCTGTTTTGACTTAATTTGATTGAAAATGAATCGTACCGCATGGGAAAAGTTATAGCGGACGGACTATACTTAACTTATGCCTCGCAGTATACATATATTGGATCAAATCAATTGGTGAGATATTTTATATCCTGATCTTGGTCTCTTTTATAAACTATCAGATTTCCTTTTCTGTTTGCATTTTTTTTTGAATAGCTTCTTTGTCATTGTATATTCTGTTTTGCTGTAAATTGTAATATTTGTTACTGTATGATTTTATTATAGTAGGCCTCCCGTTTCCTATTCTGAACATTTCCTAGTTTATTTTTTTCTTTTACGTTGCCATGTGGCAAATTAAGGTAACGACCTATAAGAAAGTTGCTCTACACAATGTAGCTTATAAGTCAATAAATACTCTACTACAAAGAAGATTGTCTGTATGTATGAAACATATATTACGAGAACGAGAGTATCAGTGTAGATATCGTCCTGCTAGAAGTACTGTAGATGCTTAAAGTATTATGCAAAAAACACTGTGTGTTCATAGATTTCCGTAAGGCATTTATTTGCATGATAATAATAACTGAACTGGTATACATTATGTAAACATTTGGAGTTTTGATCAAACTCACAAGATTTGTGACGATTCTTTTGGAAGGCTCTCAGAAGACAGAAGAAAGTCAAGTAGATTTTTTTATAAATGCGGGAGTTAGGACTATACCTCTAACTTAATAAGAAAAGCACAAAACTGAGATGAACTTGCAGAGTTCGACGGCAGCTAAAGAGGAAGAGTTGATATGAGAGAAGAACACAGTTAATTTTGTAAAATTGGTCTTAAGTACAATGGCATAATGCCCATAAAATTTTGTATAATAGATATAAAACGCCAAGAAGGAGAGGTAGATCAAGGAAGTAATGAATGCATGATATGAAGGACGATTTTAGACCGATGCTGGTAAAGCGGTGGAGATGTGGCGAAGAGAACAGCAGACTAGAGGCGAATTGTTGAAAACATACTACCGCGGTTGTAGCACCGAGGATGTCTGTATGTAATTTTTTCTTTTTACTTTTGTCTGGGTTCTTTCAATATTCTCCATGATTTCGACGTTCACATTCCTCATGAGTACGTTTTAATTAGGTATGTTTCCATTTTTCGTTATTTTATTATTTATTTTTTCACAGGTCTTCCTCTATATAGTTTTATCTTTTTTGTTTAAGTCATTTTTGTACAATTGTTTTTTATTCTTTGTTAAACAAATTAATTTGTTTTATTTGTAGATTATCATTCAATAACATCAAGCTATGATTATACGGCCCCATTAGATGAATCTGGTGAATACTCGGACAAATACTGGGCTGTAAAGAATATTTTAGAAAAGCATACCAAAGTAAAAACAAAATTGCCAGATGTTCCACCATCACGCCAAAAAATTGCGTACGGTACTGTGACTATAGAAAAGCAGTTAACCATAGAAGAAGCTTTACAAACAATTACTCCCGTTTCTTCTCATAGTGTTATTCCAATGGAGAAGCTTGATATTAATGGTAATAGTGGGCAAAGCTTTGGTTATATTGCCTATAGAAAAGTTTTAGATATTCCTGCTAATGCTATTCTAAAAATAGAGGGTAGAGTATGTGATACAGTCATGGTTCTTGTCAACGGTCAACTAATTTCACCTTGGTTATCTAGGGCAGCAGATCTCAATCTATTCGGTACTTCCAGGATTGAAAATGGTACACTTACTCTATCTCAAACTTACCTTCAAGGCGCAACCCTGGATCTTATAGTAGAGAATTGGGGAAGAATTAACGTTAAAGTTTATAAGCAACACAAAGGATTAGCGCAAGGAGGTGTGCTTATCAACAACGAGTATATTACAGATTGGTTAATATATCCGTTGGAGTTTAAGAAATCATGGACTAATAACATAAATTTTCAAAGTAGCTACAACGAGAATACTGTAGGTCCTGTCTTATATAAAGGTACTCTAACTATAGAAGGTATTCCAAAGGACACTTTTGTTGACATGCGGAACTGGAGAAAAGGAATTACTATAGTTAATGGATTTGTTCTTGGGCGTTATGCCAGAATGGGACCAATTCAAACGCTATACTTGCCAGCTCCTTTATTAAAAGAAGGAGCAAACAATATAGTTGTGTTTGAACATTTCTCACCAAATGGGAAATTAGATTTTTCTACAGCTCATATTTATGAATCACATTAATATATTATTAGGTGAAAACAAATGTTTGGTATATAATGTAAAAAGTTCTTTACAATTAAATCTATTGCAACTCCAAATCTTTTTCATTTTAATCCTAATCCATGATTTCCAGATAATGTGAAATCTATTAAGGTGCAGAGGCTAAGATGGGTCAATGGCTGGACACATTGTTTGGATGTCAGATAATGAGTACACGAAGAGACTGACATTCATAAAACCAGGGGACAGAAGTAGAAGATGACCGCGTAGAAGATGGATTGATGATGTGGAAAAAACCTTCAAATTCAAAGGGTCAAAAGATGGAGGGAAATTGCTAGGGAAAATCAACGGAAGTGGTGACTTTGTTAGGATCAGGCCAAGATATACAAAGAGTTGTAGAGCCAATTATAATTAAAAACTTTTTATATTATATTTAAACTATGATTTAAATACATTCGATGAAAAGTTTTAATTGATACTTTTTACCTAATGCATTTACCAAGGAAAAACCCCTTCTCAATGGAACAATGCAGTCATTGTTTTATTACACAAGAAAGATGACATAACAGATCTAAAAAACTACCGTCCTATCAGTTTGCTATCACACGTATATATATATATATATATATATATATATATATATATATATATATATATTGTTAAGATATGTAAAATTTGAATTAATATGGTTTCGATCTTAATATTTTAGAAAAGTTAAAACATATAATAAAAATATACCAAAATTCATTTCGAAGAAATGAAAGTCAATTATCTTTGGATGGCCGTAGGTAAACAAAATTTAAATAGGGATTAAGTATTTTCTTTGTACAGTTAGTATGATAAGAAAGTGGTTATGTGTTTGGACAATGAGACCGGGTTTCCCAAATGGACTTTTGCGGCGAGGGAACAATTGTATTTAGAAATTTAAATGAATGTAATCTTTGTTTAGATATTAAGAAAGGAAAAAAAAACCGATTGGCATGTAATTAGTTTTAGGAAATTTCTAATGGTAGGGAAAATTGGTGTTTGTTATCTGAAAGGTAGATGGGGATAAAATTGAGGAACTCGGATTGGTGAAGAAGGAAAAAGGAGGGGCTAGGTATGAAGAATGGGAGTTTAGCGAAATGTTAGAGGGTGGAAGAAGAGTCAGTTGTGAAATGATCGTTAAGTCGACTAGTGGTGATCTCTAAGAGTCTCCTGAATTAGTAAGGCAGATAAGTGAATAGTTGTGAGTTTGTTGAAATAAGTGTCCTGACGGAAGCTCATCACGTAAAGCATTGTAAGTTATATTGTTCTACTTATATTCCAAGAGTCACCGTTGCATGCCGGAAAGAACTATATGTAATCACGGAACAGATGGCAAAAGAAGTTTTAGCAAAATTACACTGTGACAACGGACACATTGGAAGCAGGAAGGTGTGGCTTATGTTCAGGGAGAACTACATTTGTCGACAGGACTATACAATAGCCAAAGAGATGACTCGAAATTGCGAGACATGCCAAAAGTGTAAAAGTAAGAATTTCAAAAACGAAAACATCACAAAAAACGTCATAGCTCGGAAGAAACTGGATATTGTCGCCATTGATATGTTGAGCGATTTAATAACAACAACACAGAGGAATAAACACATATTAGTTATGGTGGATGTTTTCTCAAAGTATTTAAAACTGTACCCATGTAGAACCACGAAAGGAGCTGAAATACTTCGGAAGATAGACGATTTTATCGAAACAGTGGGAAGACCAGACAATATTTTGTTGGACAATGCGACATACTTTAGGAATGACCGTTTTAAAGGGGAATTAAGAGAGAGAGGCATAAATACAAAATTTGTAAGCATCCGACATCCACAGAGCAACCCATCAGAGCGTTTTATACAAGAAGTCACAAAATTTCTAAGAATTGCTGCGGAAGAACATCATCGACATTGGGACAGAAAAGTGTTTGAAATAGAGACGTATTTGAACTGTGCACCAAATACGGTTACCAAGGAGACGCCTTTATATGTAATGAAAGGAACAATGCCTACGAGACCGTGGGAAGACACCGCCCCCAGACAATACGAAGAAGTGATCGAGGTGGTTCAACGAAGATTGAGACGAAGTGGAGAGAAATATCTCCAAAGGCAAGAGAGGACCCGAAGAAGAAGGCCGGTTACATTCCAGAAAGGGGATAAAGTTTTAGTGAGGGCACTGAGGGTGTCCAATTTACAAAATGGTATTTGTGCTAAATTGATGCCGGTATTTGAAGGTCCATATAGGGTCAATACGGAAAATGGGGTAAATAGTTATGAATTAGCGCATATAGAGACAGGCAAGATACGGGGTATTTTTAACATTCACGACATTTATAAGTATCATGAGTAGAGTTTGGTAACATAATGGAATAATTTGATCCTAAAAAAAACTTGTGTCATTTAAATAAATAACAGAATTTTTTCGGCAAATCAAATGGCGGGGAGTTGTTAAGATATGTAAAATTTGAATTAATATGGTTTCGATCTTAATATTTTAGAAAAGTTAAAACATATAATAAAAATATACCAAAATTCATTTCGAAGAAATGAAAGTCAATTATCTTTGGATGGCCGTAGGTAAACAAAATTTAAATAGGGATTAAGTATTTTCTTTGTACAGTTAGTATGATAAGAAAGTGGTTATGTGTTTGGACAATGAGACCGGGTTTCCCAAATGGACTTTTGCGGCGAGGGAACAATTGTATTTAGAAATTTAAATGAATGTAATCTTTGTTTAGATATTAAGAAAGGAAAAAAAACCGATTGGCATGTAATTAGTTTTAGGAAATTTCTAATGGTAGGGAAAATTGGTGTTTGTTATCTGAAAGGTAGATGGGGATAAAATTGAGGAACTCGGATTGGTGAAGAAGGAAAAAGGAGGGGCTAGGTATGAAGAATGGGAGTTTAGCGAAATGTTAGAGGGTGGAAGAAGAGTCAGTTGTGAAATGATCGTTAAGTCGACTAGTGGTGATCTCTAAGAGTCTCCTGAATTAGTAAGGCAGATAAGTGAATAGTTGTGAGTTTGTTGAAATAAGTGTCCTGACGGAAGCTCATCACGTAAAGCATTGTAAGTTATATTGTTCTACTTATATTCCAAGAGTCACCGTTGCATGCCGGAACGAGAAATAGATTCAGTTTATCGAGAGGAGAAAAGGCTAGCATTGTTTTTTGAAAGATACGTGCATCTGTAGGGGGTCATTAATGACAATAGGCTTGCAATAATTTGTTGCGAGATTGCTGACTACATAGGGGGCTGCTAAGAGTAAATTGTAGGCGACCAGAGACAAGAATTTGGACAACTCATCATCCGAGAGACAGTTTTATTTTTTTTGTAGAATTATTCATAACGCAAATTTCAATAAGTACTTTAGATAGTGGTAGGGTTATTTCAATAATCAGAATAGGAAATATTATTTTTAGAGGATATTTTGAGGGTGAATTTATTTCAATAGATGCTTTTGTACCATATATGTGTTTCATTCCGTTAATCTTTGGCCTTATTTATCATATGTAAAGCAAAGGAGATATTGAAGCACGAGAATATAAAACCCTGAGATTAGAGCATTAAATAGTGTGATTAAATCATAAGTGCATCATTAAAATTAAATTTAATTAATTAGTTAATTATCTAATCAAGTGCTTTGAGCACACCGATCTTTGAATATCACATTAACTGGAGCCCAGAACGTGGTGGCTTAAAAAATATCGCAGCTTTGCATTTGATGGTAGGGAAAGAGATAAGGAATAACTACAGGTGATCCAGAGATAATTTGACAATTTTTCCAGGTGTAAAAATATTTTTGATTTATGGATTGATCGTAGGTAGTTGATATTTACTGCTATTGAATTATTTAATATTTTTACCAATCGTACATTTGATATTTATTTTGAAATTTACTGATTGCATATTTGATATTTGTGGCGAAAATTTATTAAATTTGGGGAGAAATATTTGTCGTGTTCTGCAACTTATAGAGTGTTGTAAAATTTCACATTTGGCGGGGACAAAGAAAACAGTAACAAAAAGAAACAACATGTCGACCACAAGGAGGCAAAGCAAAATGCAAGAAAGCAGAGAGAATAACAGAGAAGAGGAAAAAATTGTTGAAGAAGGATTGGGTAATGAAGGAGATACAACGATTATGGAGAGAAAAGAACAGGAATTAACAGGAATAGAGAAACTATTGCAACTGATGCAACTCCAATCACAACAAATGGATAGAAATCAACAGGAAACAAAAGGACAATGCAAGAAAATCAACAGGAATCAAAACGAGCCATGGAAGAAACACAACAAAAAATAGAGAAAAATCAACAGGAAGCAAAACGAGCCATGGAAATAACACAACAAAAAATGGAAGAAACACAAAGAGAAATATCACAGAGAATAGAACAGAAATTGGAAGAGAATGATGGCAAATTGGAAAAGCATTTGGAAAAATATGAAAATGAAGTGAAAGCCTGTTTAGAAAAAGTTAGAGAAGAAACAGAAAGGAAACTGAAGATGCAACGAGAAGAAATAGAAACTAAAATGAAGGATATTAAGACTGTGCAGAAGATGGAATTAGAACAGTTAGAAAGCAAATTTGAAAATGCAATACAAGAAGACAGGCGAGAAATAGAAGAAAAATTTAAGCAAAACGAAAAACAAATTGCGGAACTCAAGAATCAACAGAATTGTGGAGAAAGAAGGGAAATGATTATCCTTGGTACAAGCGACGCGAAAATACAATTTGGAGGGGATATTAGAAAAACACACCCAGTACCATTTGTTAAAAATTTGAAAACCAAATTGCAACATATTAGATATTTTGACGACTGCAAAGAAACAATTAGAAACCATCTGAAAGAAGGAGCAGCGTTATGGTATGAAAGTAAAGAAGATGAGTTTGAAAATTGGACAGATTTCGAAAATAAATTTCTCAACTATTTCTGGGGGAAAGTTAAACAGAGGGAAATCAACCAAGAGCTACAGAATGGAAGATATCACGAGAAAATGGGAATATCGGAAGAAAGATATGCTTTGCAGATATATAACAGTTCCAAATATCTAGACTACAAATACTCTACCGAACAACTGGTAGAAATGATAAGCAGACATTTCGAAGAAACGCTGGAGGACCACGTGATTTTGAGAAACTATCAAGATATTGATAGTTTGTGCCAATTCCTTCAAGTAAGGGAAGCAAAAAGAAGAGAAATGCGAAACAGAAGACAACATGAACAATATAATGGACCGGCAAGAAGGTATCAATCAAATTATGACCAGAGAAACCGACATGCCCAATCAACAAACGAAGATAGGCCGAGAGAATACCAAAATTACAATAGACAACAAAATTATGATAACAGGAATCACGAAAAAAATAGAACATATGAAAATCACAACAGAAACAGAGATGCACAAAATCCTCCGACTAGGAATACGAACGAACAAAGGGACGATAGAAACAATCAGAATTTCCAACGACAAAATAGAAGGGAGATGAATCATGTAACAATAGAAAACGAGGAAGAAGATGTATGCAATGAATCCAGACAGGATTTTCAATAAAGCATCCACTGAACAAACATAAACAACTCTCCGGTATATTTTGTCATCCGAGAGAGTTTATACAGTTGGCGGGAAATGAAAGACAAAGTTCTAATTCAAATTTAATATTCTTAGATGCATTTATAAAACATAAAGCGATTAAAATTTTGATTGATTCTGGATCGGAGATATCGTTAATCAATAAGAAACTAGTAAAAGAATTAAATTTGGACAGATTTGTGTATAAAATTCCTAGGGTTGCTTTAGTGGGTGCAAACAACAAAAAATTGACGACAGTAAATGAAGGTTTGGGAGTGCGGATCAGAGTGGGAGACAAATACTATATTATGCAATGTGTGGTGATCGAAGATTTAAACCATGATATGATAGCGGGAATTGATGAATTGAGTGAAAAACATATCACCATAAATTTTTCGGAGAATAAACTGGAAATCAGAGCAGAACCAGACAACATAGAAGAAGAAACGGAAATAGAGAGGAAAATAATTGTTGAAAAGATAAATGAACAGGAAAAACATAAAGAAATCAATATGACTGTAGAGGAAAAACCGAAAGTACAAGAAAAAAATCAACCAGAAAAAAAAAAGAAGGAAGAAAAAGAAGAAGAGTTCAAAAAGAAAGAAGGAAAACACGGTGGATACAAGAGAAAGACAGGAAATCGAAGATACGGAAGAATTGTCGGCAATCGACGATAAAACAGAAAGGAAGCAGGAAGAAAAGGAAGTTCTCATAAGAGAAATGAAAGCAGTAGAAACATGGTGCTCGGGATACCAAATGGAAATTGAAGATAAAAAAAAACAGAAGAAGAAATAAAGGATGAGGACAGAGAAGAAATGGCAATAATGGACGAGAATCCAGAATTTTATGAAGAAATATTATGGACAGTGAACACATGCGAACAAAATGAGGATGAAAGAAAATTAAAATGTGGAGAAAACATGGAAAAGGAAGTAGAGAAGATTCTAGAAAATTATGGAGATTTGATTAATGAAGAAAGCCGAGTGGCTAAAAATTATGAACATTCTTTTAAAGTTAAAAACTTAGAAAATTTTAAATCCAAGACATATCCAATCCCGTATAAATACAGGCAAAGCGTCGGACAGGAAATTGAAAAAATGATCGAAGACAAGGTGATAGAAAGATGTGACTCTCCATATATCAACCCGATAGTATCCGTTAAAAAATCGAGTGGTGATTTGCGATTATGTTTAGATGCAAGAAACATTAATTCACACACAATCGCGCAATACGAAGCGCCTTTGAACATCGAAGCCATATTTGGACGAATCACAGGGTCACACATTTTTTCCAAAATCGATTTGAAACATAGTTTTTGGTTAATACCTTTGGCAGAGAAATGTCGAAATTATACCGCTTTTTCGATCGACGGAGTGGTATACCGATTTAGGGTGGTACCATTTGGCCTACAGAGTGCATGCGCTGCTTTGGTTCGCGCATTGAACACAATCTTAAATAGGCATGAAGAATTTGTTGTACATTACATAGATGATTTATTAATTTTCTCACCAGATATAACAAGCCATCTACGACATATTCACACTGTGCTAGAAGAACTGGATCAAGCGGGATTGAAATTAAATATTCAAAAGTGTCAGTTTTTCCAAAAGGAAATACTGTATTTAGGATTCAAATTAGACACAAAAGGGATTAGTCTTGCAGAAGATAGAATCGAAATTATAAATAACTACGCTAGGCCAACCAATTTAAAAACATTGCGGGGATTTTTGGGAATGGTAAACTATTTCAAAAAACTAATACCAGACATCAGCACAAAAGAAATACCGTTGATAGCATTACTTAAGAAAAATGTTAGGTGGAAATGGGGAACGGAACAAGAAATGGCTTTCAAAAATTTAAAAGGAGCTTTCTCCACAGCTGTAAGAGTACACCACCCAAGATATGATCAACCTTTCATTCTTCGGACCGATGCTTCCATAACAAAATTCGCAGGGGTGTTATCACAGATCCAAGACGATGTAGAGGTGCCAATCTGTTTTGTCTCCCGTGTAACCAAAACATATGAGAGAAAGTACAGCGTTACTGAATTAGAGTTCGCCAGTGTGTTATTTTGTGTAAATAAATTACGGTTTTACCTACTAGGGGCAAAATTCACCGTTGAAACAGACCATGCAGCTTTGGTACATATAATGAAAAATAGGCTGGTAAATAATAGAATTCATAGGGGCATTCTTTTACTTCAAGAGTATGATTTTGAATTTAAATATATCAAAGGAACTGACAATATCTTGGCTGATGCGTTGACGAGAGATGAACAATTCCGCAAAGAGGACCACAAAACTCTCCACGTTGGCATGAACATAATGAGAGAAGAAGCAGGCTTATTTTCTTTGGCTCAGATCAGGGAAAATCAGGAACAACTGGATGAAAGAGAAAAGCAAAGGGCCGAACAAGAAGATAACTTATATTTTAAGAGGGTCGATGGTAAAGAACTATATGTAATCACGGAACAGATGGCAAAAGAAGTTTTAGCAAAATTACACTGTGACAACGGACACATTGGAAGCAGGAAGGTGTGGCTTATGTTCAGGGAGAACTACATTTGTCGACAGGACTATACAATAGCCAAAGAGATGACTCGAAATTGCGAGACATGCCAAAAGTGTAAAAGTAAGAATTTCAAAAACGAAAACATCACAAAAAACGTCATAGCTCGGAAGAAACTGGATATTGTCGCCATTGATATGTTGAGCGATTTAATAACAACAACACAGAGGAATAAACACATATTAGTTATGGTGGATGTTTTCTCAAAGTATTTAAAACTGTACCCATGTAGAACCACGAAAGGAGCTGAAATACTTCGGAAGATAGACGATTTTATCGAAACAGTGGGAAGACCAGACAATATTTTGTTGGACAATGCGACATACTTTAGGAATGACCGTTTTAAAGGGGAATTAAGAGAGAGAGGCATAAATACAAAATTTGTAAGCATCCGACATCCACAGAGCAACCCATCAGAGCGTTTTATACAAGAAGTCACAAAATTTCTAAGAATTGCTGCGGAAGAACATCATCGACATTGGGACAGAAAAGTGTTTGAAATAGAGACGTATTTGAACTGTGCACCAAATACGGTTACCAAGGAGACGCCTTTATATGTAATGAAAGGAACAATGCCTACGAGACCGTGGGAAGACACCGCCCCCAGACAATACGAAGAAGTGATCGAGGTGGTTCAACGAAGATTGAGACGAAGTGGAGAGAAATATCTCCAAAGGCAAGAGAGGACCCGAAGAAGAAGGCCGGTTACATTCCAGAAAGGGGATAAAGTTTTAGTGAGGGCACTGAGGGTGTCCAATTTACAAAATGGTATTTGTGCTAAATTGATGCCGGTATTTGAAGGTCCATATAGGGTCAATACGGAAAATGGGGTAAATAGTTATGAATTAGCGCATATAGAGACAGGCAAGATACGGGGTATTTTTAACATTCACGACATTTATAAGTATCATGAGTAGAGTTTGGTAACATAATGGAATAATTTGATCCTAAAAAAAACTTGTGTCATTTAAATAAATAACAGAATTTTTTCGGCAAATCAAATGGCGGGGAGTTGTTAAGATATGTAAAATTTGAATTAATATGGTTTCGATCTTAATATTTTAGAAAAGTTAAAACATATAATAAAAATATACCAAAATTCATTTCGAAGAAATGAAAGTCAATTATCTTTGGATGGCCGTAGGTAAACAAAATTTAAATAGGGATTAAGTATTTTCTTTGTACAGTTAGTATGATAAGAAAGTGGTTATGTGTTTGGACAATGAGACCGGGTTTCCCAAATGGACTTTTGCGGCGAGGGAACAATTGTATTTAGAAATTTAAATGAATGTAATCTTTGTTTAGATATTAAGAAAGGAAAAAAAACCGATTGGCATGTAATTAGTTTTAGGAAATTTCTAATGGTAGGGAAAATTGGTGTTTGTTATCTGAAAGGTAGATGGGGATAAAATTGAGGAACTCGGATTGGTGAAGAAGGAAAAAGGAGGGGCTAGGTATGAAGAATGGGAGTTTAGCGAAATGTTAGAGGGTGGAAGAAGAGTCAGTTGTGAAATGATCGTTAAGTCGACTAGTGGTGATCTCTAAGAGTCTCCTGAATTAGTAAGGCAGATAAGTGAATAGTTGTGAGTTTGTTGAAATAAGTGTCCTGACGGAAGCTCATCACGTAAAGCATTGTAAGTTATATTGTTCTACTTATATTCCAAGAGTCACCGTTGCATGCCGGAACGAGAAATAGATTCAGTTTATCGAGAGGAGAAAAGGCTAGCATTGTTTTTTGAAAGATACGTGCATCTGTAGGGGGTCATTAATGACAATAGGCTTGCAATAATTTGTTGCGAGATTGCTGACTACATAGGGGGCTGCTAAGAGTAAATTGTAGGCGACCAGAGACAAGAATTTGGACAACTCATCATCCGAGAGACAGTTTTATTTTTTTTGTAGAATTATTCATAACGCAAATTTCAATAAGTACTTTAGATAGTGGTAGGGTTATTTCAATAATCAGAATAGGAAATATTATTTTTAGAGGATATTTTGAGGGTGAATTTATTTCAATAGATGCTTTTGTACCATATATGTGTTTCATTCCGTTAATCTTTGGCCTTATTTATCATATGTAAAGCAAAGGAGATATTGAAGCACGAGAATATAAAACCCTGAGATTAGAGCATTAAATAGTGTGATTAAATCATAAGTGCATCATTAAAATTAAATTTAATTAATTAGTTAATTATCTAATCAAGTGCTTTGAGCACACCGATCTTTGAATATCACATTAACTGGAGCCCAGAACGTGGTGGCTTAAAAAATATCGCAGCTTTGCATTTGATGGTAGGGAAAGAGATAAGGAATAACTACAGGTGATCCAGAGATAATTTGACAATTTTTCCAGGTGTAAAAATATTTTTGATTTATGGATTGATCGTAGGTAGTTGATATTTACTGCTATTGAATTATTTAATATTTTTACCAATCGTACATTTGATATTTATTTTGAAATTTACTGATTGCATATTTGATATTTGTGGCGAAAATTTATTAAATTTGGGGAGAAATATTTGTCGTGTTCTGCAACTTATAGAGTGTTGTAAAATTTCACATTTGGCGGGGACAAAGAAAACAGTAACAAAAAGAAACAACATGTCGACCACAAGGAGGCAAAGCAAAATGCAAGAAAGCAGAGAGAATAACAGAGAAGAGGAAAAAATTGTTGAAGAAGGATTGGGTAATGAAGGAGATACAACGATTATGGAGAGAAAAGAACAGGAATTAACAGGAATAGAGAAACTATTGCAACTGATGCAACTCCAATCACAACAAATGGATAGAAATCAACAGGAAACAAAAGGACAATGCAAGAAAATCAACAGGAATCAAAACGAGCCATGGAAGAAACACAACAAAAAATAGAGAAAAATCAACAGGAAGCAAAACGAGCCATGGAAATAACACAACAAAAAATGGAAGAAACACAAAGAGAAATATCACAGAGAATAGAACAGAAATTGGAAGAGAATGATGGCAAATTGGAAAAGCATTTGGAAAAATATGAAAATGAAGTGAAAGCCTGTTTAGAAAAAGTTAGAGAAGAAACAGAAAGGAAACTGAAGATGCAACGAGAAGAAATAGAAACTAAAATGAAGGATATTAAGACTGTGCAGAAGATGGAATTAGAACAGTTAGAAAGCAAATTTGAAAATGCAATACAAGAAGACAGGCGAGAAATAGAAGAAAAATTTAAGCAAAACGAAAAACAAATTGCGGAACTCAAGAATCAACAGAATTGTGGAGAAAGAAGGGAAATGATTATCCTTGGTACAAGCGACGCGAAAATACAATTTGGAGGGGATATTAGAAAAACACACCCAGTACCATTTGTTAAAAATTTGAAAACCAAATTGCAACATATTAGATATTTTGACGACTGCAAAGAAACAATTAGAAACCATCTGAAAGAAGGAGCAGCGTTATGGTATGAAAGTAAAGAAGATGAGTTTGAAAATTGGACAGATTTCGAAAATAAATTTCTCAACTATTTCTGGGGGAAAGTTAAACAGAGGGAAATCAACCAAGAGCTACAGAATGGAAGATATCACGAGAAAATGGGAATATCGGAAGAAAGATATGCTTTGCAGATATATAACAGTTCCAAATATCTAGACTACAAATACTCTACCGAACAACTGGTAGAAATGATAAGCAGACATTTCGAAGAAACGCTGGAGGACCACGTGATTTTGAGAAACTATCAAGATATTGATAGTTTGTGCCAATTCCTTCAAGTAAGGGAAGCAAAAAGAAGAGAAATGCGAAACAGAAGACAACATGAACAATATAATGGACCGGCAAGAAGGTATCAATCAAATTATGACCAGAGAAACCGACATGCCCAATCAACAAACGAAGATAGGCCGAGAGAATACCAAAATTACAATAGACAACAAAATTATGATAACAGGAATCACGAAAAAAATAGAACATATGAAAATCACAACAGAAACAGAGATGCACAAAATCCTCCGACTAGGAATACGAACGAACAAAGGGACGATAGAAACAATCAGAATTTCCAACGACAAAATAGAAGGGAGATGAATCATGTAACAATAGAAAACGAGGAAGAAGATGTATGCAATGAATCCAGACAGGATTTTCAATAAAGCATCCACTGAACAAACATAAACAACTCTCCGGTATATTTTGTCATCCGAGAGAGTTTATACAGTTGGCGGGAAATGAAAGACAAAGTTCTAATTCAAATTTAATATTCTTAGATGCATTTATAAAACATAAAGCGATTAAAATTTTGATTGATTCTGGATCGGAGATATCGTTAATCAATAAGAAACTAGTAAAAGAATTAAATTTGGACAGATTTGTGTATAAAATTCCTAGGGTTGCTTTAGTGGGTGCAAACAACAAAAAATTGACGACAGTAAATGAAGGTTTGGGAGTGCGGATCAGAGTGGGAGACAAATACTATATTATGCAATGTGTGGTGATCGAAGATTTAAACCATGATATGATAGCGGGAATTGATGAATTGAGTGAAAAACATATCACCATAAATTTTTCGGAGAATAAACTGGAAATCAGAGCAGAACCAGACAACATAGAAGAAGAAACGGAAATAGAGAGGAAAATAATTGTTGAAAAGATAAATGAACAGGAAAAACATAAAGAAATCAATATGACTGTAGAGGAAAAACCGAAAGTACAAGAAAAAAATCAACCAGAAAAAAAAAAGAAGGAAGAAAAAGAAGAAGAGTTCAAAAAGAAAGAAGGAAAACACGGTGGATACAAGAGAAAGACAGGAAATCGAAGATACGGAAGAATTGTCGGCAATCGACGATAAAACAGAAAGGAAGCAGGAAGAAAAGGAAGTTCTCATAAGAGAAATGAAAGCAGTAGAAACATGGTGCTCGGGATACCAAATGGAAATTGAAGATAAAAAAAAACAGAAGAAGAAATAAAGGATGAGGACAGAGAAGAAATGGCAATAATGGACGAGAATCCAGAATTTTATGAAGAAATATTATGGACAGTGAACACATGCGAACAAAATGAGGATGAAAGAAAATTAAAATGTGGAGAAAACATGGAAAAGGAAGTAGAGAAGATTCTAGAAAATTATGGAGATTTGATTAATGAAGAAAGCCGAGTGGCTAAAAATTATGAACATTCTTTTAAAGTTAAAAACTTAGAAAATTTTAAATCCAAGACATATCCAATCCCGTATAAATACAGGCAAAGCGTCGGACAGGAAATTGAAAAAATGATCGAAGACAAGGTGATAGAAAGATGTGACTCTCCATATATCAACCCGATAGTATCCGTTAAAAAATCGAGTGGTGATTTGCGATTATGTTTAGATGCAAGAAACATTAATTCACACACAATCGCGCAATACGAAGCGCCTTTGAACATCGAAGCCATATTTGGACGAATCACAGGGTCACACATTTTTTCCAAAATCGATTTGAAACATAGTTTTTGGTTAATACCTTTGGCAGAGAAATGTCGAAATTATACCGCTTTTTCGATCGACGGAGTGGTATACCGATTTAGGGTGGTACCATTTGGCCTACAGAGTGCATGCGCTGCTTTGGTTCGCGCATTGAACACAATCTTAAATAGGCATGAAGAATTTGTTGTACATTACATAGATGATTTATTAATTTTCTCACCAGATATAACAAGCCATCTACGACATATTCACACTGTGCTAGAAGAACTGGATCAAGCGGGATTGAAATTAAATATTCAAAAGTGTCAGTTTTTCCAAAAGGAAATACTGTATTTAGGATTCAAATTAGACACAAAAGGGATTAGTCTTGCAGAAGATAGAATCGAAATTATAAATAACTACGCTAGGCCAACCAATTTAAAAACATTGCGGGGATTTTTGGGAATGGTAAACTATTTCAAAAAACTAATACCAGACATCAGCACAAAAGAAATACCGTTGATAGCATTACTTAAGAAAAATGTTAGGTGGAAATGGGGAACGGAACAAGAAATGGCTTTCAAAAATTTAAAAGGAGCTTTCTCCACAGCTGTAAGAGTACACCACCCAAGATATGATCAACCTTTCATTCTTCGGACCGATGCTTCCATAACAAAATTCGCAGGGGTGTTATCACAGATCCAAGACGATGTAGAGGTGCCAATCTGTTTTGTCTCCCGTGTAACCAAAACATATGAGAGAAAGTACAGCGTTACTGAATTAGAGTTCGCCAGTGTGTTATTTTGTGTAAATAAATTACGGTTTTACCTACTAGGGGCAAAATTCACCGTTGAAACAGACCATGCAGCTTTGGTACATATAATGAAAAATAGGCTGGTAAATAATAGAATTCATAGGGGCATTCTTTTACTTCAAGAGTATGATTTTGAATTTAAATATATCAAAGGAACTGACAATATCTTGGCTGATGCGTTGACGAGAGATGAACAATTCCGCAAAGAGGACCACAAAACTCTCCACGTTGGCATGAACATAATGAGAGAAGAAGCAGGCTTATTTTCTTTGGCTCAGATCAGGGAAAATCAGGAACAACTGGATGAAAGAGAAAAGCAAAGGGCCGAACAAGAAGATAACTTATATTTTAAGAGGGTCGATGGTAAAGAACTATATGTAATCACGGAACAGATGGCAAAAGAAGTTTTAGCAAAATTACACTGTGACAACGGACACATTGGAAGCAGGAAGGTGTGGCTTATGTTCAGGGAGAACTACATTTGTCGACAGGACTATACAATAGCCAAAGAGATGACTCGAAATTGCGAGACATGCCAAAAGTGTAAAAGTAAGAATTTCAAAAACGAAAACATCACAAAAAACGTCATAGCTCGGAAGAAACTGGATATTGTCGCCATTGATATGTTGAGCGATTTAATAACAACAACACAGAGGAATAAACACATATTAGTTATGGTGGATGTTTTCTCAAAGTATTTAAAACTGTACCCATGTAGAACCACGAAAGGAGCTGAAATACTTCGGAAGATAGACGATTTTATCGAAACAGTGGGAAGACCAGACAATATTTTGTTGGACAATGCGACATACTTTAGGAATGACCGTTTTAAAGGGGAATTAAGAGAGAGAGGCATAAATACAAAATTTGTAAGCATCCGACATCCACAGAGCAACCCATCAGAGCGTTTTATACAAGAAGTCACAAAATTTCTAAGAATTGCTGCGGAAGAACATCATCGACATTGGGACAGAAAAGTGTTTGAAATAGAGACGTATTTGAACTGTGCACCAAATACGGTTACCAAGGAGACGCCTTTATATGTAATGAAAGGAACAATGCCTACGAGACCGTGGGAAGACACCGCCCCCAGACAATACGAAGAAGTGATCGAGGTGGTTCAACGAAGATTGAGACGAAGTGGAGAGAAATATCTCCAAAGGCAAGAGAGGACCCGAAGAAGAAGGCCGGTTACATTCCAGAAAGGGGATAAAGTTTTAGTGAGGGCACTGAGGGTGTCCAATTTACAAAATGGTATTTGTGCTAAATTGATGCCGGTATTTGAAGGTCCATATAGGGTCAATACGGAAAATGGGGTAAATAGTTATGAATTAGCGCATATAGAGACAGGCAAGATACGGGGTATTTTTAACATTCACGACATTTATAAGTATCATGAGTAGAGTTTGGTAACATAATGGAATAATTTGATCCTAAAAAAAACTTGTGTCATTTAAATAAATAACAGAATTTTTTCGGCAAATCAAATGGCGGGGAGTTGTTAAGATATGTAAAATTTGAATTAATATGGTTTCGATCTTAATATTTTAGAAAAGTTAAAACATATAATAAAAATATACCAAAATTCATTTCGAAGAAATGAAAGTCAATTATCTTTGGATGGCCGTAGGTAAACAAAATTTAAATAGGGATTAAGTATTTTCTTTGTACAGTTAGTATGATAAGAAAGTGGTTATGTGTTTGGACAATGAGACCGGGTTTCCCAAATGGACTTTTGCGGCGAGGGAACAATTGTATTTAGAAATTTAAATGAATGTAATCTTTGTTTAGATATTAAGAAAGGAAAAAAAAACCGATTGGCATGTAATTAGTTTTAGGAAATTTCTAATGGTAGGGAAAATTGGTGTTTGTTATCTGAAAGGTAGATGGGGATAAAATTGAGGAACTCGGATTGGTGAAGAAGGAAAAAGGAGGGGCTAGGTATGAAGAATGGGAGTTTAGCGAAATGTTAGAGGGTGGAAGAAGAGTCAGTTGTGAAATGATCGTTAAGTCGACTAGTGGTGATCTCTAAGAGTCTCCTGAATTAGTAAGGCAGATAAGTGAATAGTTGTGAGTTTGTTGAAATAAGTGTCCTGACGGAAGCTCATCACGTAAAGCATTGTAAGTTATATTGTTCTACTTATATTCCAAGAGTCACCGTTGCATGCCGGAACGAGAAATAGATTCAGTTTATCGAGAGGAGAAAAGGCTAGCATTGTTTTTTGAAAGATACGTGCATCTGTAGGGGGTCATTAATGACAATAGGCTTGCAATAATTTGTTGCGAGATTGCTGACTACATAGGGGGCTGCTAAGAGTAAATTGTAGGCGACCAGAGACAAGAATTTGGACAACTCATCATCCGAGAGACAGTTTTATTTTTTTTGTAGAATTATTCATAACGCAAATTTCAATAAGTACTTTAGATAGTGGTAGGGTTATTTCAATAATCAGAATAGGAAATATTATTTTTAGAGGATATTTTGAGGGTGAATTTATTTCAATAGATGCTTTTGTACCATATATGTGTTTCATTCCGTTAATCTTTGACCTTATTTATCATATGTAAAGCAAAGGAGATATTGAAGCACGAGAATATAAAACCCTGAGATTAGAGCATTAAATAGTGTGATTAAATCATAAGTGCATCATTAAAATTAAATTTAATTAATTAGTTAATTATCTAATCAAGTGCTTTGAGCACACCGATCTTTGAATATCACATTAACTGGAGCCCAGAACGTGGTGGCTTAAAAAATATCGCAGCTTTGCATTTGATGGTAGGGAAAGAGATAAGGAATAACTACTGGTGATCCAGAGATAATTTGACAATTTTTCCAGGTGTAAAAATATTTTTGATTTATGGATTGATCGTAGGTAGTTGATATTTACTGCTATTGAATTATTTAATATTTTTACCAATCGTACATTTGATATTTATTTTGAAATTTACTGATTGCATATTTGATATTTGTGGCGAAAATTTATTAAATTTGGGGAGAAATATTTGTCGTGTTCTGCAACTTATAGAGTGTTGTAAAATTTCACATTTGGCGGGGACAAAGAAAACAGTAACAAAAAGAAACAACATGTCGACCACAAGGAGGCAAAGCAAAATGCAAGAAAGCAGAGAGAATAACAGAGAAGAGGAAAAAATTGTTGAAGAAGGATTGGGTAATGAAGGAGATACAACGATTATGGAGAGAAAAGAACAGGAATTAACAGGAATAGAGAAACTATTGCAACTGATGCAACTCCAATCACAACAAATGGATAGAAATCAACAGGAAACAAAAAGGACAATGCAAGAAAATCAACAGGAATCAAAACGAGCCATGGAAGAAACACAACAAAAAATAGAGAAAAATCAACAGGAAGCAAAACGAGCCATGGAAATAACACAACAAAAAATGGAAGAAACACAAAGAGAAATATCACAGAGAATAGAACAGAAATTGGAAGAGAATGATGGCAAATTGGAAAAGCATTTGGAAAAATATGAAAATGAAGTGAAAGCCTGTTTAGAAAAAGTTAGAGAAGAAACAGAAAGGAAACTGAAGATGCAACGAGAAGAAATAGAAACTAAAATGAAGGATATTAAGACTGTGCAGAAGATGGAATTAGAACAGTTAGAAAGCAAATTTGAAAATGCAATACAAGAAGACAGGCGAGAAATAGAAGAAAAATTTAAGCAAAACGAAAAACAAATTGCGGAACTCAAGAATCAACAGAATTGTGGAGAAAGAAGGGAAATGATTATCCTTGGTACAAGCGACGCGAAAATACAATTTGGAGGGGATATTAGAAAAACACACCCAGTACCATTTGTTAAAAATTTGAAAACCAAATTGCAACATATTAGATATTTTGACGACTGCAAAGAAACAATTAGAAACCATCTGAAAGAAGGAGCAGCGTTATGGTATGAAAGTAAAGAAGATGAGTTTGAAAATTGGACAGATTTCGAAAATAAATTTCTCAACTATTTCTGGGGGAAAGTTAAACAGAGGGAAATCAACCAAGAGCTACAGAATGGAAGATATCACGAGAAAATGGGAATATCGGAAGAAAGATATGCTTTGCAGATATATAACAATTCCAAATATCTAGACTACAAATACTCTACCGAACAACTGGTAGAAATGATAAGCAGACATTTCGAAGAAACGCTGGAGGACCACGTGATTTTGAGAAACTATCAAGATATTGATAGTTTGTGCCAATTCCTTCAAGTAAGGGAAGCAAAAAGAAGAGAAATGCGAAACAGAAGACAACATGAACAATATAATGGACCGGCAAGAAGGTATCAATCAAATTATGACCAGAGAAACCGACATGCCCAATCAACAAACGAAGATAGGCCGAGAGAATACCAAAATTACAATAGACAACAAAATTATGATAACAGGAATCACGAAAAAAATAGAACATATGAAAATCACAACAGAAACAGAGATGCACAAAATCCTCCGACTAGGAATACGAACGAACAAAGGGACGGTAGAAACAATCAGAATTTCCAACGACAAAATAGAAGGGAGATGAATCATGTAACAATAGAAAACGAGGAAGAAGATGTATGCAATGAATCCAGACAGGATTTTCAATAAAGCATCCACTGAACAAACATAAACAACTCTCCGGTATATTTTGTCATCCGAGAGAGTTTATACAGTTGGCGGGAAATGAAAGACAAAGTTCTAATTCAAATTTAATATTCTTAGATGCATTTATAAAACATAAAGCGATTAAAATTTTGATTGATTCTGGATCGGAGATATCGTTAATCAATAAGAAACTAGTAAAAGAATTAAATTTGGACAGATTTGTGTATAAAATTCCTAGGGTTGCTTTAGTGGGTGCAAACAACAAAAAATTGACGACAGTAAATGAAGGTTTGGGAGTGCGGATCAGAGTGGGAGACAAATACTATATTATGCAATGTGTGGTGATCGAAGATTTAAACCATGATATGATAGCGGGAATTGATGAATTGAGTGAAAAACATATCACCATAAATTTTTCGGAGAATAAACTGGAAATCAGAGCAGAACCAGACAACATAGAAGAAGAAACGGAAATAGAGAGGAAAATAATTGTTGAAAAGATAAATGAACAGGAAAAACATAAAGAAATCAATATGACTGTAGAGGAAAAACCGAAAGTACAAGAAAAAAATCAACCAGAAAAAAAAAGAAGGAAGAAAAAGAAGAAGAGTTCAAAAAGAAAGAAGGAAAACACGGTGGATACAAGAGAAAGACAGGAAATCGAAGATACGGAAGAATTGTCGGCAATCGACGATAAAACAGAAAGGAAGCAGGAAGAAAAGGAAGTTCTCATAAGAGAAATGAAAGCAGTAGAAACATGGTGCTCGGGATACCAAATGGAAATTGAAGATAAAAAAAAACAGAAGAAGAAATAAAGGATGAGGACAGAGAAGAAATGGCAATAATGGACGAGAATCCAGAATTTTATGAAGAAATATTATGGACAGTGAACACATGCGAACAAAATGAGGATGAAAGAAAATTAAAATGTGGAGAAAACATGGAAAAGGAAGTAGAGAAGATTCTAGAAAATTATGGAGATTTGATTAATGAAGAAAGCCGAGTGGCTAAAAATTATGAACATTCTTTTAAAGTTAAAAACTTAGAAAATTTTAAATCCAAGACATATCCAATCCCGTATAAATACAGGCAAAGCGTCGGACAGGAAATTGAAAAAATGATCGAAGACAAGGTGATAGAAAGATGTGACTCTCCATATATCAACCCGATAGTATGCGTTAAAAAATCGAGTGGTGATTTGCGATTATGTTTAGATGCAAGAAACATTAATTCACACACAATCGCGCAATACGAAGCGCCTTTGAACATCGAAGCCATATTCGGACGAATCACAGGGTCACACATTTTTTCCAAAATCGATTTGAAACATAGTTTTTGGTTAATACCTTTGGCAGAGAAATGTCGAAATTATACCGCTTTTTCGATCGACGGAGTGGTATACCGATTTAGGGTGGTACCATTTGGCCTACAGAGTGCATGCGCTGCTTTGGTTCGCGCATTGAACACAATCTTAAATAGGCATGAAGAATTTGTTGTACATTACATAGATGATTTATTAATTTTCTCACCAGATATAACAAGCCATCTACGACATATTCACACTGTGCTAGAAGAACTGGATCAAGCGGGATTGAAATTAAATATTCAAAATTGTCAGTTTTTCCAAAAGGAAATACTGTATTTAGGATTCAAATTAGACACAAAAGGGATTAGTCTTGCAGAAGATAGAATCGAAATTATAAATAACTACGCTAGGCCAACCAATTTAAAAACATTGCGGGGATTTTTGGGAATGGTAAACTATTTCAAAAAACTAATACCAGACATCAGCACAAAAGAAATACCGTTGATAGCATTACTTAAGAAAAATGTTAGGTGGAAATGGGGAACGGAACAAGAAATGGCTTTCAAAAATTTAAAAGGAGCTTTATATATATATATATATATATATATATATATATATATATATATATATATATATATATATATATATATGTACTTTTCTTCACAAAAATTATCAAAAAAGACTGGAGGCTAAGTTAGACTCTATCAGCCTAGAGAACAAGCTGGATTTAAATCTGGATATAGCACTAACGACCATTTACTGGTAATAAAAAACCTAATATAAAAGTCTGCGGAATACAACAAGTCATTGGCACTGATATTCGTGGAATACGAGAAAGCATTCGATACCATAACCCAGCAGAAAATGTGAAAAGCATTGACAGAATGTCAAATAGACTATCGCTACACTAACATGATCAAATTAATATATCTACCAAAAGGCAACGGCTAGCGTAAGACTATACTGAACAACAAACAAATAAATTCTGTATACAGTGAGGAATACGGCAAGGAGACACCATCTCACCAAAGCGATTCACAACCCTTTTATGACACACTTAAAGGCAATTCTAAAGAATATGGAGAAGCTCAGTTATTTGAGATTCGCAGATGGCATCGTCCTTATAGCCGATCGTATGGATGATGCAATAATAATGTTGAACAAATTATATCATGCCTCCTTAGAGGTCGGATTAAAGATTAACATCAGCAAGACGCAAATAATGACTAATGTGGTGCTAAATCGTAATATTGTTGTTGATGGAATGGATATTGAGCAGACTGCATCTTAAGTACTTGGGACATGAAATTTGGTTGGAAGAGATAACCAGACGTGCGAGCTCCCACGTCGAATAGTATTAGCCTGGGCAGCGTTTGGTAAACTAAACTATGTATTTAAATCGGACTTACTCATATGCCTCAAAAGGAAAATCTTTGATCAGTATGTATTGCCTGTACTCTGCACTTATGGAGCCGAAACATTAACACTCACAAAAAAGGTAGTGAACAAGATTCGCGTAACTCAGAGGGCTATGTATACCTGGCTTTCACCTAGGCGCGTGGCGAGTCGGGTTCGATTCCCGGTGTCGGAAATCCTTTTTGTTTTTAAAATTAACAGTTTGATTTGAAAAAAGAATGTGTATGTACTTTGTACGCACGTAAGAAGTTATACTTCTACTACATATTATGTGATTTTTAAGACAATACCAAAAATTTAAAAAAATAAAAGAATAAAACGCACACAAACACATTGAAAAATGCCACAAAGAAAAAATTATTTCTGAACGATAATAATTGTTGGCAAAAATTTTAAATACGCATTTTCTGAAAAAAAATTATATAACAAATATACTTACAATCATAAAATGCATAAAAAAATAAAAACTTGCATCGGGAATCGAACCCGTGAATTTCGGGGCGCTTTGATTCGTAATCGAAGCCTAGACTCACTCGTCCAATTCCACATTATTTGTCATGTGGAAAAATAGGGTAACTGAACGTTTTACTGTTTGACAGTTGTTTTGAATATAATTAAATTATGTAGTTTAAATTTTGTGGAAGAAAATATTAAAATATAACAAAACAGTAAGAAAACAATATATTAGATGAAGATTGGTAGAACTTTTGTTGGTAATCAAATTAACGCCCGGTTTCATAATCAACTTAAAGTGAACATTAACTAAAGTTCACTTTAACGTTGACATTTACCCATATGAATTGCATTGACAAGGGTACCAACTTAAAACTTAAAGTCCACTTTAACCGATTATGAAACCGGGCGTAAGTATGTAAATCAAAGCATTACATACCTACTAGATAAATAAATCTACGCCAAAAAATCATAATTTAAAAATAAAAATCGGACCTAATTTGGGATTTCTCTCTAAAATCCCCATTCTTGAGAAAATAAATGTATGTATTCCAACCTAATCCAAATGTATAATTACAATATGATTATAATAAAAACTACTTACCAAATTAGAATGACTTTTCATTGTCCAAAAATATAGGTATATGAAAACTATTTAAAAAGGCAGTATAACTGTTAACTAACTTTGTTTCTTTTCCCACAAATTTCAAAACGCAACAACCATAAATAAATCAAACTACACTACGTACAGCTGTGCCACAGCCGCCATATTGAATAATTTTTGACATGTCATTTGAACATCCAATCAGAACAAAGTTATAATGCGCATGCGCCGGGATCATAGGTTTTAACATATAAAAATTCACCCTCATATCGCCGGTAAAGAAGTATAACTTCAAAAATAATTGTTTTTAAAATTATCATTTTTTATTTGGAAAATAATTGTTATTATAATTATTTTTTTATATTGTGTCGTATAAATAATAAAAACGTGGTGTTATAAAAAGTTATTTTTTATAAAAGTGTAATTATTTTTGTTATTAATTTTCCTGGCCTTTTTCATTTTATGCCCCTGTTTTAGGTCAGCTGACAGCCATGCCAAAATGCTCCGGTCAAATTTGACGCTATTCCCCGGACTATTGCTTACTGAACATACCTTACAAAACCACAGAATAGAAAACAATTGTCATTTGTTCTGTGACCAAACCAACTTGTGGCGGGAATCCGGACAGTTAAACTTATTGATTCTAGGTTATGTACTGATGTCAGGGTTACCATGTCTAAGGATTTTCCCCGAATCTAGGGATTTTTTGAAGCTTTTGGGAGGGATTTTTTTTTAAATCTAGGGATTTATTAAACTGTGCTGGCGCCATTTTTTGTTGTTATTAAATATCTTTTTGTTCAAATATTATTATTATTGTCATTATTTATTGTTCCCTGACATAAATATTCCTAAGTAAACATTACCTAATCAATGATTAAAGTGGATTAAACTAGTGTTTAATAGGTTCTAAATTAAATTGACAGCTGTCATCTGTCAATTTCTTCTTTTTTAGGTCGAATAAATACGATTTAGGGATTTCTAGGGGAAATTGAAGCCCCAGTCTAGGGATATTCTGAAATTTCATCTGGCAACCAGGGTTACCATGTCTAGGGATTTTCCCCGAATCTAGGGATTTTTTGAAGCTTTTGGAGCTCTGGAGGGATTTTTTTTTAAATCTAGGGATTTATTAAACTGTGCTGGCGCCATTTTTTGTTGTTATTAAATATCTTTTTGTTCAAATATTATTATTATTGTCATTATTTATTCTTCCCTGACATAAATATTTCTAAGTAAACATTAAAACATTACCTAATCAATGATTAAAGTGGATTAAACATAGTGTTTAATAGGTTATAAATTAAATTGACAGCTGTCATCTGTCAATTTCTTCTTTTTTTAGGTTAAATTAATACGATTTAGGGATTTCTAGGGGAAATTGAACCTCCCGTCTAGGGATATTCTGAAACTTCATCTGGCAACCCTGCTGGCAACCCTGACTGATGTTTATTTTCTTGTTTAAAGTAAAGTTTCTGTATTATTGTACAATTTTAATTGAAATTACCAATTATATGTATAAGTGATTTCGCTTAAAATGGTGTTACAAAATTCTGGAAAATATAGGGCAGATAGATTTGAAAAATCGGAGAATAATGCTGAAGGAATCGAAATAGTAAACAGGTAGGTATATAAAAAGATACACAGTTAAAAGAATTTATTAGTAAGATTTTTTTATTTTTAGAGAGGATAGTTCAGAGTTTCGTATACGTCAAGTAATTGAAAATGATGCTATTGATGCAAAATATGGATTCGAGCGAATCAAAAATCAACAGGAACGGACTGGTTTTCTTCTAAACATGCATTCGGTATGTAATGGATACAATATTTCCTTTAAGCAGCAGTCATACCATCACAAATACCTATGGCTTAGCTACACTCATTTCTGAGAATAAATATCCTGCATTTTTATGCAGATTAAGCATCTGATACTCAAAAATTAAAATTTAGTCCTACATTTTATATTGTTTTCACAAATATATCTGTGGCTTGGAGTTAAATGGGCCAATGTAAACTTTTTGCTGTTTTGAGTACATCAGTGCATTAACACTTTCAGTGTGGCGTTAAATAGTAGGGAGTTGCACTGTGCGGCCCTGCCCTGCTTAATTAAAAGTTAATGGGACGAGAGTGCACCGGTGCTCCTTTCACATTTTATCAACAATTAACAAAGCGCACTGGTGCGCTTTCCGCATTGAATGGGTTAAATATTGTTCGATACATACTTTCATATGTTAAAACAGCCAATGTCAAATTCAACCAAAAAGCCACAATATTAGTGTAATGGTGGCTAATCTCATACTGAAATAATTCACATCAGTTTCGGCTAAAAGGGCCAAACTTGATATTGGCCCTTTTATCGATTACTGAAATTGTTATTTAGTGGAATATTCAGTGGGCCAATGTATACATTGGCCATTCTAATTTCAGTACAGTAAAACCTCGATATAACGGACCTCTATTTAACGGACTTCGGATATAACGGACAAATAATCTGGTCAAATGTAAAAAAATTAAAAACGTCCTGTTAATATTATACATACTTAACCCTGCGCTTACCAAGATACATTGCAAACGACGGGGTTCCCGCGGAGCCCAAACGCTGAATTTTACAAAGAATTTCAATAAACTTTTTATTATAGCATAATGAGGACACATTTCTAAATATTCTGATTTATTTTAAACCTATTTTTATATAACGGACTTTCGGCTTTAACGGACACTCCGTCCCTACAGTTAGTCCATTATATCGAGGTTTTACTGTATAATAATTTTGTCTCGCTTTTACCACTTAATAACAAATTAATTCTTTGAGTAAAAAAAAACTAACAGAAGTAACCATTTCCTGGAACAATTAGTAGCAAGTGACAATAGTGGAATACATTCCAGATGAGACTACGGAAGAAGAAAGTGATTTTTCAGAATAACAAAAATTTCTTGAAATAGAAAACCCCTATAATAATAATAATTTTATTGTTATGTATCTTTTACTACCATTTGTATCTTCCTATTATAAATTTTATTTTATTTTATTGGCCCAGAGCTGAAAGTGTTAAATGTTGCTATTAGATGGGAAATACAAATATTAACTATTAAAAACACGTAAATATCCTTGCAGTATATAGAGCCTTTGCCCAAGTAACTATGATAACCTCGTATATCTTGATATACGTTTTTTCATCTAAAATGAGGTTGTGTTTATGATTACTTACTAGGTTTTCATTTTTCATAACTTAGTGAACACCTCCAAATACTAGGTTGATATAGTACAAATCTTTTGATTTAAGGTTCATAAAATGTTTCTATATGCCGGACTACCTTCTATTGTTCACAAATCGTATCTCTCAAACAAACACTCCAAATTAAGTACCAAATTCTTGGTTATAAATATATATGGTATTCACACTAAATCAAAAGACCACTTTATATACGTGGTTTCTTTTTTCGGCTGTAGAAAATAGTCTGGTGTATTTGGATTTTCTCTAACAGTTGTAAATCGTGAGATACAAGGTTTTCAAACTAAAACCACCAAAATGTCATTTTCAAAAAAAAAAAAATGAGATACAAGGTTTTCACACTAAGCCAACGATATTTATTATTATTCTAGTTATAACGACCAATGCCTCAAAAGAAAATAATTACAAATAAAAAAATTTATGCAATAAGGGCCAATGTTATCTTTTTTCAAAATTTTTAAATCGAGAAAAAAATATAAACACTTTTACCCTCTGGGCCAGGCCAAATTTGATAAGTAAAGCCTGCATTACATGTAAAGTATAAATAAAAGCATTTTTGGCAAAAACATCAACTGCAGTTTTCTCAAATGTAAAGATTTTGACATTGGCCCTTTTAGCAACAAGCCACAGATATATTGTGAAATTGGGGACAGTTATTGAAGTTTACCAAATTAATAATAATATAATGATACCATATTATCAAAATAAGTCATTTTACTGAGTTCACTTGGAAGTAATTCCATAAAACTTATTTGAAAGAATGAATTTTATATTCACTAGATTATTTGTCAGTAAGTAACATCAGGAGAGAGTACTTACAAAAATTATATTCCTTTTTAATGTTAATTTTCCTGGTGCAATGTTTATTGAAAATAAAACAAATAATGAACTTGTTCGATCTACATACAGATATGCACAAAAAATGGAATCAAATTGGCTATCAATAGTTCTAATCGCGCGTCCGCATTTGTAAATTTTTCGTGCGTATTGAACTAATGGTTCATCGCCAGAATTTGCGTCACAAATTTTTACCAATGAGGATGCGGTGCTCAAATCATTTGATCTTCGCTCGAAAACGATTACCAATGAAGCGTGTGCGTTGTGTGCGTCGAAAATTGTTGTGTCTGATTTATGCGACGAACATGTCCACACTAACACAATTTACTTCGAGCACGCAAATATTTGCAATGAACAGCTGGCACGCACGAAAAATTTACCAATGCGGACGTGGCATAAGCTCTACAAATCTTCTTGATATAGTTCTTCCCCTCTAACTTTTCCCATGCATGAAATTATTCACGAATTACTTTTTATACTAGGTCTCTCAGTTGCTCGCAGAAACTAGTATCGCAAAATTAAGCCGCTTATCCATAAAAACCACAATAAGTTAAACAAGGATATGGCATGTCGCTGATATCTTGTTTACTATGAATTTTGAAGTTTATGATTTTAAGTGACAGTGGCATTAGCACATTTATCGTGTTTGGTGTAGTTGCATTTATTGTTTATTTGGTTTTATAAATCAAAAAAGTTTTATTTATTTATCAGTAAAGTTTATTTGGCCTTATATTTATAAAAAATAAATATATTATTTTAGTTAAATAAAGAAAAAGTTGCAATTCTGACTTTTGGGTACCCAGACAAAAACGAGTATTATTAATATTGTAGTGTTGATAACTCAATTTGTGAAAAATTTGCACTTGATACATTGATATAACTTGCATACTTACGTACCTATTACTTAAGATTAGGTACACATTGAAGATCGACAAGATTAAATAAAATCAATTTTTAATTAGAACTAGAACGGTACCATAATGTTATATTTTTATTTTTATTAAAAAGTAATATGCATATTGGTTAGAATTAAAAACAAAACTTCCATCTTCAATTAAAAATTTATATGTATACTTTTTTTAAGAGCAAAGTCTTTTACTGCACCGTCAATGTCTATCGCATCACACAACTCTTGCTCAATAGACAAAATAGCCAAATTAGTTAGTCTTAGAGTACTCATTGTCGATCTTAAATAATTTTTAATCAAGTTCAATTTTGAAAAACTTCTCTCACAGCTGGCATTGCTTATAGCAACTGTGAAAAATATTTGGAACATTATTAAAATATTGGGCAGAGTATCTTCCAGCTCGGATTTAACAATAAATTTAAATAATTCAAGTGAGTCTGCATTAATCAATTTATTTTCGTTGCCTGTAGCAGCAAGTCCGCAGTCGAAGTCTTTCCAGCTTGAAATCCTTGTCAATTTCGTCAGAGGCGTAGTCTAGATTACATTCAGTGTTGTCTGGATCTAATAATATAGCCGGCGTTAGATAAGCAAACTTATCCGTTAAATTCTGTAAAAAGAAATAGCTGTTGAAAATGCTCACGAATTTCTACAATAACTCTATCTAACGAAGAAAACAGCTTTCGTCTGTTGTTATGTGCCTCCGAGGTTTTATGGAAATTCCAAGTTCTTCACACATATTTTTTGCATAACCTACAGCGCCATTTCCCCATTCCTCTCTTTTCTCTGTCAATATCATCTGCAAAGCATTTACTTCCTGAGAGCACAATTCTATGTCAAGTCCCCTTGTTTGTAAATATTTTTCCTGGAATTCATCGCAAAATAAGTAATGAAAAATTCCGTGCTCCTTTCAATCGGTCCGAATTTGTAGTTGCGATAAAAATATAAAATCGTTACAATATTTACAAAATATTTTTATTATTTATTGTTAAATTTTGCTGCCCCCTAAAAAGCGCCGCCCCCACTACGTTACGCCACTGAAGCTCATAGTTCAAAGTTTGTTATTAGGATAGATACATTGGCCTCTGTGCTGATGTATACATTTTGTGAAATCATAAATTGGGGATTTGAGCGCAGTCTATTATAGAAAGTTATCTAACCAATAATCAGTAGCTGTCAATAAAACCATATTTTTTACTCCACAACTTTAAACATTTATTTACCATCGTCGATCGAGAAGAAACGGACACAGGGCATTAAAAAACAATTTGAACCTGATATTTACATCGAATTGTTCATAGGTCTGGATCCCGCGTATGAAAAAAAAGTTGATTAATAGCAAGCTGAAAATTTGTTAATAGCTTAAGGGTGTCTAGTCGGACAAACTTTGATATATGGGAACACTGGAACAGGGGAAGTTTTAATTGTGGAACAGGTTAAAAATTTGGAACGGTCAGACCACGAAAACGTCACATGTATTTTGTCCGACTGAACTTCCAATTGATTTGTTACCCTTTCATTAAACTCTCATGCAAAAATCAGACTGCTATTTATCACCTGTCACAATTCCTGTCATTTGCAGGCCCGCCGAGAGGGGGGTACAGCGGTACATTTTACCGGGCCCGGCGATGTAACGGGCCCGGCGTCGACCAGACCAAAGACGTAATTTTTTCCGTTTTTTTTTTGCTCTTCACTTTATATGCATAATGCGTTTAATTAATACGCGGCTATTTAATATGACCTTTACATCTATTTTGAAATATATTTTATTACTTTATTCTAAAAACGGCGCAAGATTTTTAATGATTTGCCTGGACCTATAGTAATGACACGACTGATAATTTTGAGCCCGACGAAATATTTCACTGTGGAATATTTAATGTTATCATAGATCGTATAATAAAATATAATAAGCAATTTAACCAGAAGATCTCATGCGGCAAATGAAAATCATTCGCTATTTAACATTTTATGGACATTCCAAGATGAAGATGACGTCAATATTAAGAAAAAAATTGATATATATTATATTGCGCGAGTTTTATGAAGAAGACATCAGTGAAGAATTGATAGATGAAATTTTTCATTTTAGAGCGATATAGAGTCCTTTTCATGAGCATTTTTCAGTGCGTCACAAATGATAGAAAAAAAGGTAAGTCCGTGATAATACACATTATGACATTTATTCTAACATGAAATTTTAGTTTAATCTGACAGTTGTCACATTTTATTTGTAATTTGGCATAAAAACAAATCAATTGTGTTTATTGCATTTATAAAATGGTATTTTCTTTGATTTGTATAGTCTTATAAATTGTACAGATTATATATTCGTAGATATATTATATAATCCGTAAATAATTTTTTTTCGATTATAGCGCTATCTATCGATAACTAGAATAACTAGAATAAATGTTATAAATGTCTGTAATCACAGACGTGCCTTTTTTCTGTCACATACAATTTAATGCGTTAGAAAGAAATCGAAAAACTGTGACGCACTGAAAAATGCTCATGAAAAGGACTCTACAATGATTATTGTATTGGTGAATCTCAACTTTCTCCAATAGATTTACTTAATAAAATTAAACATCTCAAATTGAAATCATTATTTCCTAACGTCGTTATTGCGTTAAGGGAGTAGGTACAAAATCTTGGTCCAATGCTATTTAAATGCATTCATTTTTGTCCAATCCTGAAAAAACTAATAAATATTTTTGAAAAAATTAAACGCAGAATGAAAGATTACATTATTACCGAGGGCCGAAAGTTCCTTAGAATAAACAAAAAGTTTCTTTTGAATGAAATATTTAAAATTAAAAATCACTCTAAATTTTATCTTTCTTTTTCACCCCTGTAACTTATAGGTCTGGATCCCGCTTATGAAAAAAAAGTTGATTAATAGCAAGCTGAAAATTTGTTAATAGCTTAAGGGTGTCTAGTCGGATAAACTTTGATATATGGGAACACTGGAACAGGGGCAGTTTTAATTGTGGAACAGGTTAAAAATTTGGAACGGTCACACCACGAAAACGGCACATTTATTTTGTCCGACAACACAGACTTAAACTCTCCGAACAGAGATTAAACTCTCATGCAAAAATCAGACTGCTATTTATCATCTGTCATAATTCCTGTCATTTGACATATTCTACATGTTCCACTCATTAAAACGCCCATTTGGTGATAAGTAGCAGTCTGATTTTTGCATGAGAATTTAATCTCTGTTCGAAGAGTTTTAGTCTGTTCTGTCGGACAAAATACATGTGCCGTTTTCGTGGTCTGACCGTTCCAAATTTTTAACCTGTTCCACAATTAAAACTTCCCCTGTTCCAATGTTCCCATATATCAAAGTTTGTCTGACTAGACACTCTTAAGCTATCAACATATTTTCAGCTTGCTATTAATCAACTTTTTTTTCATACGCGGGATCCAGACCTATTATTCAAATAAACATTATAGAAGTTTTCAGAGACTTTCGGTAATAATGTAATCTTTCATTGCGTTTAAATTTTTCAAAAATACTTACCTGTTAGTTTTCTCAGGATTCGAAAAAAATGAATGCATTTAAATAGCATTGGACCAAGATTTTGCGCCTACCCCCTTTAGAATATTTTGTACATTACCGGTGACAGTCGCTGAAAAGGAAAGAAGCTTTAGTTGTCTTTCTCGCATAAAAAATGAGATATGAGATCTACAATCAAACAGGATCGGTTAATTTTTTTCTAGCAACTTCGTGCATTGAGAATAACTTGATAAAATCATGCGATATTTCGAAAATTATAGACATCTTTGCCAATCAGAAAACTCAGAAGGCACCTGTATTATAAAAATTTTCACTATTATTATTTTATCACATTTCTATAATTTTATTATCACATTTTTCGCTCTTCATTTTTTTTTACTTCTTACCTGGGCCCGCTCATCCCTCTCGGCGGCCCTGGTCATTTGACATATTCTACGTGTTCCACTCATTATAATTCCCATTTGGTGATAAATAGCAGCCTGATTTTTGCATGAGAGTTTAATGAAAGGGTAACAAATCAATTGGAAGTTCTGTCGGACAAAATACATGTGACGTTTTCGTGGTCTGACCGTTCCAAATTTTTAACCTGTTCCACAATTAAAACTTCCCCTGTTCCAGTGTTCCCATATATCAAAGTTTGTCCGACTAGACACCCTTAAGCTATTAACAAATTTTCAGCTTGCTATTAATCAACTTTTTTTCATACGCGGGATCCAGACCTATCAGGTGTAAGTAAATAATTATTGATTGGCGTAAAGTTTGTGTTATTTATGTCTCTTTACTATTAATAATATTGGCGATGAGCAGGCATGTTTGGTTGTGTAGTAATTTCCAGTCACATCTAGCAACCTAACTTCCAAAAAATTAATTACTAACATCACTAGACAGTTGTGTCTCAGATTAGCGAATCCTCACTGTTTCACCAAAGGTGCGATATATTAAAAATATGAATTGTTTTTTTATGTAATTCACTTGATAGTTTTGTATTTCTCATCCTTAGTTAATATTAAATCTTCTTAACAATAGTAACTTTGTTGTAGTGACTTTTTTAAAATGTATTCATTACTGTTTTACATTTTTCTTTATATTAGTAATAGTCCGTATGGTGTTCAAGCTGTTTAATGTTGAGTCCATCAATCTCCTCAATGGTGAAAAAAGATTAAACACTTCAATAAAATAACTTTATAAAATATTTTCACAGGATAATAGCCATTTCCTAATTATTGCCACTGACACTCTAACAGTATGTCTTAATACTACACATCGACATATATTTCACTTTATTTTTTGATTTAACGTGTTTGAAAATGAATCGTGACGCATGGGAAAAGTTAGAGTGGAAGAACTATAATTAACTCTATTTCTTATAAAACATGGAAGAATACTACATATATAAGAAGTTGTTCAGAAACTAAGTACAGTTTGTAATAATCATAATGACAAGTTAACCATGTATTCAAGAATGAAAAAAAAGAAGCAGCTATCCAGAACGAAGCGAAAGCAAAGATATTTAGTTTTGTTTTTATGTAAATTTTCTATTGTAATTCAATATTCAAGTTAATCCCCTTCTTTCTTTTTTCTCATAATCCTTAATAGACAAGGCGAAAACGGCGGGTTTGTTGGGAAAAATATTCCCATGAGATTTTTTTTGCATAATCACATTCGTGAGACACCCCAGAATACGGTTCAAGAAGTCGCCCACGCGAAAAGTGGTCCAAATTTTTTTTAACAATTTTTTTTTAATCAAATTGCAAAAATCAATATTTTTGTCTCGGATAATTTTTTTTAGGGTTTTTGGACCATTCTGGACAAAAAAGATCTCTAATAATTTTTCTTTAAAGTGGATCTTCGAGTAATAAGCAATTTGAAATTTGAAAAATGCGAAAATTGCCATTTTCAAGGTTAATAACTCGGTTAAAAATTATTACTATGAAAGTCAGAAAGTGACTAAATCAAAGTGCAAAGCCCCCGCTACATGATCCTAAAGAAATCTATGTCATTAATTTATTACTTAACTGTTATTTTTAATTAATAACAGTGAGCGGTTAGATCGTATAGACGCGGCTGTAAATGTGAGTGCGAGTAAGATGCACAAGGGGACTGCCGGAGTACTGTTCTGCGAGCATACAGGCTAGCAGTATCAGTTTAGTTTTAGACGTAGAAAAGTTTACTTTAGAAAGTGAAATTAAATTTTTGCCTTCTGAGGTTCTTTGGTTTGCAAGGTTGTCACTCCACCACGTTCACCATCACTATTATCATACTTACCTCTAACCATCTGCAATCTGCTTACCTCTAATCATCTGCATAGTCCTGAGCGTGAAATTCTTCTAATTTGAGGTTTGCTAGAACTATAACTACCTACCACAGATAGAGGTAATAAGACCTTTTATTATTCTTTTAGTGCCTCACCACTGATATCTATTCCTAGTACTGAATATGGATTGAATCCATTTGATGGTGGAAGGCATTTTCTGTTGTGGCAGGATTAATTGAGTAATAGACTCCAATGAGCCGTTCTCAAATGTCCTTTATCAACCAAAGATCTCTATCTCTATGAATATTAATAATGCCATATGCCATGAATATAAATAATGCCAGTTATTTTGAAGATATGGTCTTTTCAGAATTAACAAGGAAAATTCGCAGTATATATGGTGGATACTGTGAATTTAAGCATCCACCTGATTTTGCATTCAGGGCAAAATCGAAGGAAAACGCTGGGTTGGAAGAAAACAATTGTCCTGGCTACATAACATTAGACAATGGACATGTCGAGCGGTCGAGGAATTGTTTCATATAGCTGCCGACCGAGAAACATTTCATCAGCTTGTTAAAAAACGATAGCCAACGCTTGAAAACAAGCACGGCACACAAAGAAGAAGATGGTGGATATGCTTGGTTGGTAGGCAAATTTTCGTCATAAAGAGATATACATACTTGTTAAGTATTCTTGACTGCACTATTTATTATTTTAAACCTTTTGGATGAATTTAATATTGAATTTACGAGATAAAATTTACATAAAAACACATCTAAATATATATTTATCTTCGCTTTCACTTCCTTCAGGATAGCTGCTTTTTTATATCTTAAAAAGTCATAGAATGCGCATTCACCTCTTAATCTCGGGACAGCCAATTTTAGGTTTTAGGATCCTGACTACAAATAATGAAAAATCTAAAAATGCGAATTTTGTCATAAAATTTGGTATGTGGGGTTATAATAAAATTTGGAACAACTTTTTCAAATAGCTTTTTGCGATGTATCTAACGCGAAGTAAAATATCGAAAATTCACCCTGTTTGTGGATTAGCAGTAGGCCGCGTTTAAAATTTAAATTTCAGTTGACTGTTTTAAAAAATGTGAAACATCAACCTGTATGATGTGCAAAATTTCAAATCTGTATTTATTTTGATAGCATCATCTTTGATAGTATTCATCTTAAATGCTGTATATACAGTGTGTCGCATTTAAGATGAAGTCACCTCTATAGTTCGGCTACCTAGTACCTACATTATTTCACGGTTTTTGCTGTAAATTTTAAAGAACCGCTTGGATTAACATGAAATTTGACATACGCATAGCTAACATGTTAACAAAGAAAAGTGATATTGTGCAGATGTGTGCTTTTGCCCTGGGAGTGAGTTTCACCCCCTCTCGGGGGTAAAAACATATATGTCCGAAATAAGTCCGTAAATCGATAAACTGACTAATTCTAAGCAACCTTTGTTCTTTAGAGTTTTTTCACCAAGGCAATACTTTTTGAGTTATTTGCGAGTGAACTTGTTCATTTTTCAATAAAATAACCACGTTTTTAGACGGTTTTTCGCAAATAACTTAAAAAGTAAGTATTTTGTCGAAAAAATTCATTTTTAGCAAAAATATAGCCTGTAAAAAAGTGAACAAAATGGTGTATATATTAGGTATCTTTACTTAGCAGAAGCAGAGTTATAGCTAATGAAAAATAGGTTCATATTCGTCAAATTCCAAATCGAATATTTTAACTTGAAATAACCAAAAAATAAAGCACTTTTTGGGGAGATCTCATTACAACTTTTTTAGAGTGTTTAAAAAAAGCTTTCTTTTGTTTTACAAAAGAACATTTCAAGCATCAAAAATAAACAAGTTACGCTCAAAATAAAGTTGTTCCCTTTTGTTTTGGCAAAAAAAATCGGGAAGATCAACCCCTAATTAGCAACTTAAATGATATTAATCATTATCGCTTCACAAGTTACTTTACTTATGTTGTGTTTATATGATCTGTAAATTTCATCGGTTCGAAGTACTCAGTTTTGAAAAAAATTGGTTTTGAAATAAAATTTTCAAAATATTTAATTTTGGAGAAAATGCATTTTTTCAAAATAACTTAAAAATTGTTAGAGATACCAAAAATCTGAAACAATAAAAAAGTCGGCTTGTTTTTCTGAATATTTTGTATCTTTTTGGTTAACTGTAAGAAAAAAATTGGTTAAGATTTGGTGTATCTAAATTTGAATACACTTGTGATTAGTGAAGCTTTCAAGCCCTTTTAACTACTGTCCTCTCAAAAATAAGGACTTAAAACCAATTAAACCAATAAAACCAATGAAACTTACAGATCATATAAAAAATACATACAGGAATAAAGAAACTTGTCAAGTGGTAACGATTACGTTCATCTGAGATGCTAATTAGAGGGTGATTTTCCCGATTCTTTTACCAAAAGAAAAGGGACCAACTTTATTTTGAGCGTAACTTGGTTATTTTTGATGATAGAAATGTTTTTTTGTAAAACAAAAGAGAGCTTTTTTTAAACACTTTAAAAAAGTTGTAATGAGTTTTCCCCAAAAAGTGCTTCATTTTTTGGTTATTTCAAGTTAAAATATTCGATTTGGAATTTGGCGAATATGAAACTATTTTTCATTAGCTATAACTCTGCTTCTGCTAAGTATAGAGACCTAATGTATACACCATTTTTTCACTTTTTTACATGATATATTTTTTGAGAATATTTTTTTCGATCAAATACTTACTTTTTAAGTTATTTGCGAAAAACCGTCTAAAAACGTGGTTATTTTGTTGAAAAATGAACAAGTTCACTCGCAAATAACTCGAAAAGTATTGACTTGGTGAAAAAACTCTATAGAACAAAAGTTGCTTAGAATTAGTCAGTTTATCGATTTCCGGACTTATTTTGGACATATATTTTTTCACACCCAGGGCAAAAGCACACATCGGCACAATATCACTTTTTTTCTTTGACCTGTTAGCTATGTGCATGCCAAATTTCATGTCAATCCAAGCGGTTCTTAAAATTTAGAGGTTTTGAAATATTTTACCGTTAAAGAACGTACTAACCAAAATAAATACAGATTTGAAATTTTGCACAGTCATACAGGTTGATGTTTCACATTTTTTAACATATTCAACTGAAATTTAAATTTTAAACGCCGCCTACTGCGAATCCACAAACAGGGCCGCCTACTGCGAATCCTCAAACAGGGTGAATTTGTTCCAAATATATATTATTATAACCTCACATACCAAATTTCATGGCAAAATTCGCACTTTTAGTTTTTTCACTATTTGTTGTCCAAATCCTAAAACCAACAATTTCGAACCGGAATTTTAGGGTCCTGACTACAAATAATGAAAAAACGAAAAGTGGTATGTGGGGTTATAATAATATTTGGAACAACTTTTTCAAATAATTTTTTGCGATATCTCAAACGTGAAGCACAATATCGAAAATGCACCCTGTTCGTGGATTCGCAGTAGACCGCGTTTAAAATTTAAATTTGAGTTGACTATCTTAAAAAATGTGATCCATCAACCTGTATGAATGTGCAAAATATTTCAAATCTGTATTTATTTTGATAACCGAAATATAGGAGTGTCTTCATCTGAAATGCGACATACTCTATGTATAATATACAGTGCATAAAGTAACGCATAAATTCATTATTTCGTAAACCGGCGACTTTTAGGAAACATCCCGAAACACGTCGATTCTTATTTTTAAATTACGATTTTTTGGCATATATATCATACTAGTGACGTCATCCATCTGGGAGTGATGACGTAATCGATTATTTTTTAAATGAGAATAGGGGCCATGTGATAGGTCATTTGAAAGTGTATTTAATTCTCTATTCAATAATATAAACATTAACATAATTATATATACAGGGTGTCCTAACATTTTTTTTAATTAAATTAGTTGATACAAAAAGATGAATTTATGTAATTTGTTCAATTCTAAATACATTTTACTGCTGTCAGAAAACATAAAAATGTTTTATTTAAAAAATAAACATTGATTTTTGCTTAAACGAAATGTTCACATTGCCAAGAGGCAGGCGGGTGGCAGCTTTAACATTGAATTTAAGCGAAAATCAATATTTATTTGTCAAATAAACATGTTTTTGCTGTTTTCTGACAACAGTAAAACGTATGTTGAATTAAATAAATTACATACATTCTTCTTTTTGTCTCAATTAATTTGATTAAAAAAAATATTTTTGAAGACCCTGTATAAATAATTATGTTGTTTATATTAGTGAATAGAGAATTTAATGCCCTTTCAAATGAGCTATCACATGACCCCTATTCTCATTTAAAAAAATCATAACGGTTTAAGAAATAATGAATTTATGCGTTACTTTATGGACGCACTGTATGCAAATTTAATGAAAAAATTGTTTGGTAAAAATTTTTTATTAAATTTACTTATAATCAATGGTATACAGCCAGTCACAGGAAATTCTTCCTTGTGGATAAATATAATATGTATATATTATAAATTTATTTTATTTTCCACAGACAGAAGTTCTAGATGAAGATAAAAGATTATTTGCAGCTGTTGACTACTATTTTATGGAAGAAGATGGAACTAGATTTAAAGTGTCATACCCCTTTATGCCCTATTTCTATGTTCTTACACATAGAGAATTATTACAAGAAGTTATCGAATTTCTAACAAAAAAATTCACAGGCGTCATTGCTAAAGTAGATATACTTGCGAAAGAAGATTTGGATATGGTAAACAAATATCAATATATCAATATCATATACATATCGTTGGCGAAACTCGAAACTTAACGCTACTTAAAAAAAATGACATTTATTTGAGTTCCATCTATTTTTGTTCTTCTCCTTTTTCTTAGCTCTCTTAAGTTTCTATTAACTCCTTCCATCGATCTCTATCTTGAGCGCATATTTTATTTATTTTTTGTTAAATGGTAATTTCTGTCTGTGGTGTGTTTAAAAAATAAGAAAAGAAAATTTTATATCCCCATCAGCTGATATTAAGCAGGTAATTTCAAGAGCTATAAAATCGTATTAAACTTAATCTTTTAGATCCCTTTTTTTTAAGATAAAAGGTTGCAAGCATTTAGTCTTATTCTAATAAAAGTTATGAATTTATTATTAAATCGCAAAAGTTAAGTGACCAAATTTAAAAAGATTTTTAATCACGTTTATGTTAAAATATAGAGTACAAGGAAGTTTTCTGAGAAGTTTTAGATCACTATGTTTTATAAAAAAAATGGTGCAACTTTTAATTTTAAGAAAAATATATGCTGTAAAAATTTTAGAAAAAAATATTAAAGCTGAACAAAGTTGTATCGAGTTAAACGCAAAAAAACTTGATTTCATTTTTTTTATTTATAGGGTAAAATTGCTATTTTGACAATGTTCCCCCACTTAAAATTTAAAATAAACTTCATTTTCGTTTTCAGCATTATCTCGAGAAATAACCGTTTATTTGGGGGTGTATAACGTCAGTATTTAAAGTTGTACCTTTTTTTTTTTCTATAAAACATTTTGATCTAAAACTCCCCGGAAAACTTCTTTGTACTCTATTTTTTATCATAAACGTAATTAAAAAGCTAAATTTTAAATTTTGTCACTAAATTTTTGTGATTTAATTTTGCAAATCAAACATGTGCACCTTTTATTTTAAAAAATTCATAACTTTTATTATAATAAGATTGAAGGCTTGCAATAGGTCCCAAAGTCTTCAATAAGATAAAAAATATGTTCTATAAAAATTTCAGAATAAATATTAAAATGGAACATAGCTGTAGCGAGTTAAACGCAGAAAAACGTGATTTCTTTTTTTTTATTTTTAGAGTAAAATTACGTTTTTGACGATGTTTCCCCAAATATAATTCAAAATAAACCTCATTTTCGTTTTCAGCACCATCAAAAACATAATGTATGACCAAAATTAGCCATTCACCACATGGTGGTCAGTACCATCATTTTGGAGGTGCCTGCCGCTCGCCCATACTTGAGGCAGTGACTGCACTAATAAAAGTTTCAGATAAAATCAAATCTAAAACTTTTATATAGTTACTGTTCGTACTCAAAATTCTATTACTAAATTAAAAGTATTCTCAAAAATTGCTTTTGTAATGAAATAAAAACTGATTTCTTATGAGCCGTGAAAAAAAATCTTATATCTTAGTCTTACATACTAGGTGTACTTAAAGATTTATTTCTACCCTGAAAAGTTGCATTTTTGGAATTATTAAATTTTTGGGTTTCACTGACGATATGATATTAAATTATAATAGATAAACAGATACTTTGTTATAGCTTTTTTATATTTGTAGGCCAATCATCTTATTGGATTAAAACAAAAATATATTAAACTTTCTTTTGTAAATCAAACTGATTTAATGAAAGTTAGGAAAGAAATTTTAAAAAATGTGCGTAAAAATAGACAAAAGGATCATTCCAATACTTTTTATACAGAAATGTTAACAAGTACATTGGCAAATTCCAATGCTCAGAGTTCATTCCATTCAAACAAAAATATTGATCAAATGGAAAATATTTTGGATATCAGGTGGGTGATATACATATAATTGGTAATAACTTGTAATAATATATAAAGTAAATTAGACAACTTCTTGGTCCAGTGTACATGCTGTTACTGTTTACTTAAATCTTCTATTAACTTTATTGGTGATCAACCTATCATTTCCTTTCTAAAAGTTATCCGGTACAGACTATTACCTTTGAGATGAAATTTAAATGATCTTGTATATGTCTGCAATTTTTACTTTACATCTTACCAACGAACAGTGACGCATGTAGAAGCCCATTTCAAATATGAGAAATGGTCAGGGTTAGTATACTTCAAAATAAGCCTGTAGATCGCGACTGCAAAGCTTTAAAATATTATTTGTAAATTTGTAGAAGTGAAACATAACGATGGCTTACTACGAAAGTTGCCCAGAGAAATCAAGAAAGCAAAAGAAAAATATTTCTTGGTGAAATAAATATTTATAAAAGCTTAGAGCAGAGGTGAGAAGGCTATTTAATAGAACCAAATCCAACCAAGAGTCGAATAATTACACATAGAAAATAACGCAGTACAACAAATAAATCCGTAATGCCAAAAGGGACTCCTGTAAAGGTACTGCGAAGAAAGGGGAGTAACTCATGCATTATTCAGAATCCTAAAGTCTTAGCGAAGGTTGGATGATACAGCGACTAAGGTCCGTTTCCTGAAAAAGTAAGACGAAACTTATACAGAAACGATTGAGGAAAGCTTTTAATACTCACCAATAGTACGGGATCCGAATATGCACTCAAAGTAATTTTTTTAATATGTTATATAATAATAATAATAATATAGAAGCTGAACTACTCGCTATAGAAAGCTGTACTAGTCGCGACGGCCAGAGAAAGCTGTACTACTCGCGACGGCCAGAAGTGTACGAAAATTTTTGGGAGATACACCTGCATTCCAAGTCACCTAGGGCTCGATAACACGGAAAGAGTCCCACCAGAGCTCAATCCTTTTGATACCGTAGGTATCTGGGATGAGTCAATTTTCCCCTTAAAGGGAGTGTGAGCCGTATGGCTAAATCTGGATAGAATAAGGCTTCTTTAACAATATCGCTGTAATAATATTGTTGCTAGACAGGTACATTGTCATTGTATACAGGGTGTACGAATCAAACTGTGTTTTTTTCTCAAACTTTGGAACACCCTGTGGACTGTTCTAGCTTTTATAAAATACTGAAATTAAAACCCAACTGTAGCCTCAGGTTTTCTTAACATTCTGTTTTTTTATTCATTCACTTATGTTGGATAATAAAAAAGTTAGGCACTTTAACAACTACCCCTGCTTTTCTTCAATACAGGGTGTTTTTAAATAAGTACGGCAAACTTTAAGGGGTAATTCTGCATGATAAAATAATGACAGTTTGCTTTATAAACGTATGCCCGCAAATGCTTCGTTTCCGAGATAGAGGGTGTTGAAATTGTTCTTACAAACTGACGATTTATTTATTGCTCTAAAATGGTTTGTGATATGCAAATGAAATTTGGTAGATTTTAAGAGGTAGTTATTGCGCATTTTTTGGCATACAATTTAGAATTTGATATTCACCATTGGCGTGCATACAGTTATAAACATTTTAGATATATTCCGTATGCACGCCAATGGTGAACATAAAATTCTAAATTGTATGCCAAAAAATGCGCAATAACTACCTCTTAAAATCTACCAAATTTCATTTGCATATCACAAACCGTTTTAGAGCAATAAATAAATCGTCAGTTTGTAAGAACAATTTCAACACCCTCTATCTCGGAAACGAAGCATTTGCGGGCATACGTTTATAAAGCAAACTGTCATTATGTTGTCATGCAGAATTACCCCTTAAAGTTTGCCGTACTTATTTAAAAACACCCTGTATTGACGAAAAGCAGGAGTAGTTGTTAAAGTGCCTAACTTTTTCATTATCCAATATAAGCGAATGAATCAAAAAACAGAATGTTAAGAAAACCTGAGGCTATAGTTGGTTTTAATTTCAGTATTTATAAAAGCTAGAACAATCCACAGGGTGTTCCAAAGTTTGAGAAAAAACACAGTTTGATTCGTACACCCTGTATACAATGACAATGTACCTGTCTAGCAACAATATTATTACAGCGATATTGTTAAAAAATAAGGCTATAACATATTAAAAAAATTACTTAAATCGGACATCAGGTTTAGGAAATACAAGACATTAAAAATTACCCATTTTTGGGGTGCCCGTTTTTTGTGCCGGTGAGTGTAGGTCGACCTGTACCCATCTGCTTTCCGGGTGAAACATTTTTTTTATTAAATTTCATACATAGACAAATATTTCTAGCATGGGTTGTCTATCAAAATCGTGTCATAGCTATCCTTAAGGGGGGCCGTAGGGGTTGAAATCAATATTTCAAACACATTTTTTTAAAGTATGGCGGAATTATTTTATTTTTAAATTAAATAGGCATATTCAGTACAATTCATAGATTATTTAAGAAAAAATTCAAGGAAAAATCAAGGAAAAAATAAGCCAACGGTGGCAAATTTTTAAAGACCCCTCAAAAAACAATGAATTTTGCGGTGAACATCAGAATTCATCATTGGATCATGGTAAACACAAAATTCAAAAAGATTTTATTAGCTTATGAGTTTCTCGAGGTAACGCTGTCGAGTTTTTTAGTTTTATCGAATTTTGATATCACTCAGAGATCAAAACAACGAATTTTGGCCAAAAAAGGGTGAAAATCAACATATTTATTATTGTTAAACAAAAAATAAGCATAAAACAAAAAATATCTCCACAGAATTACCTCAAAGAATGTCTAAAGAAAATATATACAAAATTCCAGATGGGTTGGTCAAGTAGTTTTTGAGTTACAATAATTGTAAGTGTAATTTTGAGTGACCATACAAAAAGTATTATCAACTTTTACTTTCAATTTCTTTTTTGTCTGTCAAATCGTAAAGTGATGCACACCGGAATATGTTTTTGAACCCAAGTGTCCGTTTCTCACTACGTTCAAGCGCGCTATCGCGAACTTGCCGCAAAGCGAGTCGAAGGTAGAGAGGTAGGTAGATAGTGTTAAATATCCCTTCAACTCGCTTTGCAGCAGGTTCGCGCCAGCATGCTTGAACGTAGTGAACAACGGTCAACAGCTGTTCTCATTTTCTTTTGTAAATTATTCCGCGATTTAAAAAGATATTCCGGTGTGCATTCTTTTACGATTTGACAGACAAAAAAAGAAATTGAAAATAAAAGTTGACAATACTCTAAACGAGTTTTTCTCAAAACTGCTTTTTTCAAAGACTGTAGACATTGTAACTCAAAAACTACTTGAAAACCCCCCTGGAATTTTGTATAGGTATATTTTCTTGAGGCAACTGTCGAGATATTCTTTGTTTTATGCTTATTGTTTGTTTAACAATAATAAATATGTTGATTTTCACCCTTTTTGCAAGAAATTCGTTGTTTTGACTTCTGAGTGATACCAAAAAGTCAAAATTCGATAAAACTAAAAAAAACTCGACAGCGTTACCTCGAGAAACTCATAAGCTAATAAAATCTTTTTGAATTTTTTGTTTACCATGATCTAATGATGAGTTCTGATGTCCACCGCAAAATTCATTATATTTTGAGGTGTCTTCAAAAATTTGCCACCGTTGGCTTATTTTTCAATGTTTTTCCTTGAATTTTTTGTTGAATAATCTATGAATTGTACTGAATATGCCTATTTAATTTAAAAATAAAATACTTCTACCATACTTAAAAAAAGGTGCTTGAAATATTGATTTCAACCTCTACGGCCCCCCTTAAGGATATAGTTATGACACGATTTTGATAGGCAACATATGCTAGAAATATTTGCCTTTGTATGAAATTTAATAAAAAAAATGTTTCATCCGAAAAGCAGATGGGTGCAGATCGACGTATATTCGGATATTAGACTACAAGGAGCACTAGTAATCACAAGGAGACTTGGCGCTGGTTGATCTCAGTACACTGCTCTTAAAGTTATTAGAGGGCAAAGAATTAGTGGTAGGGATTTTTCTAGACGTGAAAGAAACGTGTTTCCTTCAAATCCGTGACTGACACGCTAAAAAGAGGAGATGTCCCTACCTTGGTATGCGAGTGGACGAAGGCAGCCTTAACAAATAGGACAATCGTGTCGACGTTAGCGAAGCCATTGTCACAGAAGGCTACAATTTTCCTTGGCAGATGTAGACGACTCTGTGGGAAGAAATGGGATAAACCTTTGGTTATAAAAAATAAGGATTGTAAGGCCCATGATGGCTTACGGTTCGGAGGCATCGTAGCCCAAGACGCAACAAGTAGAAGCGATTCGGCTGCTTAGTGTCCCACAAAAGCTTGGTTGCTTGAGTGTCACGGCAGCCATGAGAACCTTTCCTACAGATGCATTAGAGATGTTACTAAACGTACTCCTGTTGCTCATATTTAGATAGGAAGAGTCCAGGTCAATAGTACTCAGGATATATCAGGAGATAAGGGCGGACCCTGTTCTGGACATGCCTGTAAACTGAGTGGTCCAAGGGTATAGCTTGAATAAACATGATATGCAGTTGACGCTAAATAAAATAAATACCGCAGGGAAAACGTGTGGCTTGAAGATAAATGCTGGAAAATCTAAATGCATGGCAATAGGAAAGGGCGTCTTTCAGTCATATGGGCTTGACGGAAGAGGATACTTGTAGGTTCTGTCTATAAGAAGAGAAAACCGCTCTTTGCATATTATGTCACTGTGAAGGACTCACAAGTTTGCGGTATCTAGAACTCTCGGAGAAAATACCAAAAGAATAAGTATATATGAAAGAATCTTCCTCAAGACTGTGGAAGCTTATTAAGAGAAGAGGGCGGGATGAGGAGCTTCAAGTGACAAAGGGAAACACATGTAAAAGTAAAGGTCGCAGTATGTCAAGCTGAGAGCCGCCCTAGTTGTAATCTATAAATGTAAAGCTGCCTATGCCTCAGAATCAGAACATACAATGTGGCTATTCGTATTTTTATATATTAAAAAGTGCGGTATTGTATAGATAAATTAAATCGCGATCGACTATAAATTATTAATTATTATATTACATGACATGTAATATATACACATTGTGTAGTAAGTCTTTTATAGTCTATTAACACCAAATATATTTCAATAGATACTTAATTTTTGTTAACAACTTCACTTCGCATATATTATTAATGTTTTGGTATTTCAGAGAATATGATGTTCCGTATCATGTAAGAGTATCAATTGACTTAAAAATATTTTGTGGATCGTGGTATACCATAACATGCAAAGGAAAAGATTCGCCTCCAGTAATAACTTTAAGAAATGATATAATAGAGAGACCAGAACCAATTGTACTTGCCTTTGATATTGAGACGACTAAATTACCATTAAAATTTCCTGACTCCGCCACGGATCAAATTATAATGATTTCTTACATGATTGATGGTCAAGGTAAAGAAAATTTTTATTGATAAAATTCTCAAATATTGGAATGTATTTACAAATATTCATAATGTCCAGTTTTGTTTAAAAATGAGATTTCCAAAATTTCACGCTTTAAAAACTCATAATAACTTAGAAGTACACATTTAAAATCTTCTGTGTATTTAAACCAATTCAAACGACCCCTGACGTCACATCATTATATACTCACGGACAAAAATATTGCATACGCATGTGGAATGAAATTTTTTATGCTGTTATTCTTAGCCCCCCTGTATCATAGGAATAGGATTTCTTTTCCGAATGCGATGTTTTAAAGTATAGTACCGATTATAGCATTTATTATATAAATGCTATATATTATATACCTAAATGCTTTATTATATAAATGCTGTAATCGGATTTAAATCTGATCTGGGCTTTATGCTGGCCAGTATAATTTTTAAACAAACTGAAAAGTCGCAGATGCAGAATTCACCATTATAATAAAATTAATATGGTAAATAGTTATTTAAATCTGAAACTTTTCTTGTTGAAAGTTCTTTCTGGTACATCCTTAATCTGCGACTTTTACAATTTATAAGACAGCAGACGACGAATATAGAAAACAAAAAGGATTCTACTATATGCAGTCACATTCCGTTTTCATTCGTCTAGGAAAAGGACAGAAAGAAACTTCTTAGTACTCAAATCTGAGTAAAGATACAAAAGTAAAAGATGGTTTTGCTTGTTTTCGATTCAGAGGGATGCACTATCGCTAGACAGCTGTTTCTGACATTGCAGGCTTCCTCAGATTTGAGTACTAGGAAGTCTCTTTCTGTCCTTTTCCTAGACGAATGAAAACGGAATGTGACTGCATATAGTAGAGTCCTTTTTGTTTTCTATATTCGTCGTCTGCTGTCTTATAAATTGTAAAAGTCGCATATTAAGGATGTAGCAGAAAGAACTTTCAACAAGAAAGGTTTCAGATTTAAATAATTTCCATTTTAATTTTATTATAATGGTGAATTCTGCATCTGAGACTTTTCAGTTTGTTTAAGAGATGTTGCTGGATCGTGTCCCAATGGGGATTTCAATGATGTTTGAAATTTCCCTTAAATAGATGGGCTAGCTGTTTTTCGATTTAGAGGTGTGCACGCTAGCGCTGTTGAGGAAGCCTGCAATGGCAGAAACAGCTGTCCAGCGATTGTGCATCCCTCTGAATCGAAAGCAAGCAAAACTATCTTTTACTTTTATAATTTTTAAATTGAATCTCATTAAGGTAAGTCTTTACTATGCTAGCGACATGAAGACGTGCCTTAACACCAATATGTCATCTCCAATATGGCTTTCAAATGGCAAAACATGATCTTCTTAAATGTTTTCAATATACATATCAGTTGGTATTTGCCTAACCGCATCCACGTGTTCGATATGTCCTTTCAAAGCAATACTGCTCCGTAGCACTATGCCGCCGCCACCACCAAAACTAACGCTCTGTATGAGGTTACAACTGACATACTGTTCGCCAACTCTTCTGTAGACGAAGTTTTGTAAAGCTTGCTTCCATATGATGAACGCTATGCCAGATGTCACGTAATACAGAATGTTAATTTTGGTGGTGGCAGCATAGTGCTATGGAGTGGTATTTCTTGGAAAGGAGATGCCGAACTTGTAGAGGTGATTGGGTGAATGACAGCTGATATGTACATCAAAAACATTTTAGAAGATCATGTTTTGCCATTTGCCAGCCATAGCCATATTGGATAACATATATATATATATATATATATATATATATATATATATATATATATATATATATATATATATATATATATATATATATATATATATATATTATATCGGTTTTATAGCGTTCTACGCCTTTCCGTTCCTAATCACCACTCCTTTCTATTATGGCAGTTTTCTTTTCCTTCCGACATCGCCTTGGAGATGCTCTTTATCCATGTAGTTGCTGGTCTTCCTCGTTTTCGTTTTTCTGTGGGGGTCCATTCTAACACTTTTTTGGGGATTCTCCTTTCCTCCATTCGTCTTACGTTTCCGTACCATACTAGCTGTTGTCTTTCGATGTCATCTATGATTGTACTTTCTACTTCCATTTGTTGTCTAATGTGGTCTTTTCTTATGTTGGATATATTTCGTATCTTCTTCTTTACGTGTCATTTCAGGAGGTTGGCAATCATCATGGCTATTCTGATCTTAGATGCTGCTGCTCTGAATAGTTCGGTTGATGTGCATCCGTACCATTCCCTTAAGTTACGCAACCATGAGATTCTTCTCCATCCTACACTTCTCTTGCCCTGGATTCTCCCCTGTATAATTGATTGAAGTATGTTGTATCTCTCATTACGCATAACATGCCCCAGGTATTGCAGCTTTCGTGTCTTGATGGTTTCCAATATTTCCAGTATTTTGTTGACTCTTCTCATGACTTTGATTGTTACATGCTCGATCCATGATATCTTCAGGATTCTTCTATACACCCACAGTTCAAATATGGTTCTTCTCAGAGACATTTTTCAGTGCGACACAAGTGACAGAAAAAAAGGCACGTCCGTGATACATACATATTTATAACATTTATTCCAGTTGTTGATAGATGGCGCTATAATCGGAAAAGAAATGATTAAGGTATTTATCCATTATTTACATATTAAATATCTATACGACTATAATTCAAAGTTCTTCTCAGTCTTTCAGTGTGTCATTAATGACGTAATATATGATTTTAAGAATGTGGAGAATCATAGCGTGACATTTTAGTTAAATCTGACAGTTGTCAGAATCGTAATCGTAATTTGGTATAAAAACAACTCAACTGTGTTTATTTCATTTATAAAAAGGTATGTTTTTTGATTTGTATAGTCTTATAAATTGTACAGATTATAGTCGTATAGATAATACTATTATTAATATTATTATATATTATATAAATCATTTTTTGTTCGATTATAGCGCCATCTATCAACAACTAGAGTAAATAATATAAATGATTTTAATCACGTAGCTTTTTTCTGTCACTTGCAACTCAATGCGTTAGAAAGAAATCGAAAAACACTGAAGTGAGGCACTGAAAGATGTCTGTGAGAAGGAGATTATTTCGTATATTGGATAACAAATTCGTGTTAATGCACCATGACGCAGGTCTTCATCTCGGTAGAATAGTAAATACTTACCTTGATGAGATTCAATCTAAAAATTGTATTGGCCACCATATAGCCCATGTCAAATTTAAATCCGATTAAGTACACCATTTATATGATACTTCCAAAACATCACATTCGGAAAAGAAATCCTATTCCTATGACACTGGGAACAGCACAAAAAGTTTTATTTCACGCGTTAATTTCCAAATATGCAATAATTTTGTCCGTGAGTATATTTTATTTATGTTTCCATCGCAAAAAAACAGAGTCAAAGGAAGCATCAGTACTAAGAACAACAGTAGTCAACGACGAGTGGACGCCTACCAAGATCAAGGAAGAACAAGAGAAAGATCCAGTTTTACAGAAGATTCGAAAATGGAAGGAAGAATATGTTTAGGGTTGTATTTATATTTTAATGACATTTATCGTATATCATTGTAATAATATATACCCGTTTGTTGAGATTGGAGTTTGATACAGTTTTTGAAGGAAAAGAAAGAAGATTTACTATGGAAAATAAGAGAAAACACTATAATTGCTGTTTAGTGCCATTTTGTAAAAGTATAACTGTTAAAACCCAAATAAAATATTTATTGGATTACCAGCCGATAAAAAACGGCGTATAATATACATATTATGTACTTACTTACAGTTGAGTCCGCGAGTCTTTACCCGTGCGTCATTAATACCTGGCGAGATAAAACACATACTTTTTATCTAGCATCATTCTCTTCCACGCATGAAACTCATGACAAACGAGCTGCCGTTTGTTATTAAGTAAAAACACATGTTATTTTTATGATCCATATAGACTCAGTGCATTGAAAAGAGATAGTTACAAAAAAAGACGATTCGGTATGTTTTCATATTTTAAGCACAATTTGTTTGACGTTTCTCCTTTGTTTACTTTTGGGGCTGTCAGTCAGTTGAATTTTTTGCGGTTTTTGTCGAATTTTTGCATTTTGAAGTTTCTTTATATTACACAAACAGTTGTTTTCACTACTAATTTTATATTGGGCTTTGAAATTTTAAGGTAAGTAATTATATTTTGGCAATTAATATTTAAAACATACAAAGCTAACGTTATTCTCACAGTAAAGAAATTATTGTGTTTAGGTTTCCGTCAAAGTGATTACAATAACAAAAATAAAATATGTTATTGAATTTTTTTATAAATTGTTTATTTATTTATTATTCAATAATAATAAAAAAAATTATTAAGCTACTTCAAATGTAGCTGTAATTCTGCACAAAAATTTTGAAGCAAAACTTACATTTGACTTTCTATATATTTGATAATGTCAAATTTTATAATAAAACTCGTATTCGGAACAGTAGAGACTTTCTGTCACTTGTTGTTGCGTGAAATAGATTTCCGACTTATTTCGTATGCTTTAAATGATGACTCACGGGTAAAGACCTGCGGACTCAACTGTATCTGCTTTAACACCCCGAACTTCTCCAACGGAAAAATTTTCACCCCTTTTGAAAATATGCGGCCATCATACACATATTTACTATAGGTAAGTTATCAGACTGGCGTTTAGAAAAACCTTCTTCGGTCATTTTAAAAAAATTGTCTTAATTAATAAAAACACTCACCTATTAATTGAAAATTGTCTTAACAAAAACACTTAAATATTAGTTCGAAATTGTCGTAACAAAAACACTCAAATCATCATCATTCTCTTTGCCTTATCCCTATGCGGGGTCGGCTTCCCTAATTGCATTTCTCCACACAATTCTATTTTGGGTCATATCAATGTTAATCCCCTTTACCAACATGTCCTGCCTTATCGTCTCCCCCCAGGTCTTCTTTGGTCTTCCTCTCCTACTTCTTCCAGGAATCTGCACTTCAGCTATTCTTCGTATTGGGTGATTAACGTCTCGACATTGAACATGACCAAACCATATTAACCTATGCTCTCTCATTTTGGCATCAATTGGTGCCACACCTAGACTTCCATTAATATACTCATTTCTAATTTTATTCTTCTTTGTCACTCCACTCATCCATCTAAGCATTCTCATTTCCACCACATGCATTCGTTGTTCCTCTTTCTTTTTCACTGCCCAACATTCAGTTCTGTACATCATAGCCAGTTTTATGGCTTTTTTGTAGAATTTTCCCTTCAGCTTAATTGGAATTTTTCTGTCACACAACACACCACTCGCTTCTTTCCACTTCATCCATCCAGCCCTAATTCTACTGCATGCATCTCCATCTATTTCTCCATTACTCTGTAATACCGATCCCAGATACTTAAAACTATTGCTTTTTACAATCATTTCACCATCCAAAGATACCATTTTATTTGTAGTAACTCCATCTTTAAATGAACATTCCAAATACTCTGTTTTTGTCCTACTAAGTTTTAAACCTTTTTCCTCCAGAGCTTGTCTCCACTGTTCCAGTTTTTGTTCTAAGTCTCTTTCACGATTTCCTATTAACATTAATCAGCATACATTAGGCATCTATACTTTCTCCATCTCTTTTTGACATCCTTTTCGTGAATTATTATTTTATTATTTCCATCTCGAATACATCTAATCTGATTAAAATCACTTGCTTCCATACAGCCATGATGTGAACTATAGTCCGTCCCCCCTTGACTTTACAGTATAGGGAACATAGACAATGCAGTCCTTATGAGAGTTTTTAGCGCGGTGATGCCGATTTTATCAAAAAGAATTTGTAATCGAACATTAGAGAGATTAAATTAAAACTGTTTTAGAAAGACAATCTACAATTTTAGGATTCATATGCGTAATAATTATAGTACATATATCAAATAAACTTAAACGCATACGAATCATAAAATTGTAGATTGTTTTTCTAAAACAGTTTTAATTTAATCTCTCTAATGTTCGATTACAAATTCTTTTCGATAAAATCGGCATCACCGCGCTAAAAACTCTCATAAGGACTGCATTGCCTATGTTCCCTATACTGTAAAGTCAAGGTGGGACGGACTATAGTCAAATTGAGCTCATTGGTACCTACCTCGGGCGAAAAACATTGGATATTTTATACATCCATGTTATAAATCATATCTTTTTCATATGTTCCTATGACGGATCAATTATAAAGAGTTTATACCCAAATATTTTTTACTTTGGTGGTTAGCATGTTAGATTCTAAGATTACACTGATGATGATCGGTCAACCGATTGAAAACCAGTTATGTATTTGATGTAGCCCTGTATAGGGATTTTAACTAATATACCTTTTATAAAGGATTTTATGTTTTTGTAATGGTATACAGCCAACTACAGGAAATTTTTCCTCGTGGATTTATTTTATATATCTTTGCTTCGCCTTCCCTGGTATCAAGTTGATCGTATAGGTTTGAATACGCTTCTGCTTTAGCTTTTGCTACTGCTACTTTCGCTTCCTTTTTGGAGACCACATAGTTTTGAAGATCTATGTCCGATCTGGTTTCTTGCCACTTTTTATATAATTTTCCCTTCTTTTTTATTTTTCCTTGTACTTCATTTGACCACCACCAAGTCTCTTTATCCTCAAACTTATTTCCTGACGTTTTCCCAAGTATTTCAATAGCCGTCTCTCTAATAATGTTGGCCATTTTTCTCCAAATTGTGTTAGGGCTTCCTTTCATGTTCCAACATATTTTTTCTACTATTCTTTCCCTGAATAGACCTTCTTTCTCATCTTGTAGCATCCACCACTTGATTTTTTGTGGTCCTCTCCGATATTTTTGTTTAGTTTCGCTTTTTACTTCGATGTCCAGAACAAGCAGCTTATGTTGTTGGCTTACTGTCTCACTATTACCTTGCAGTCCTTGCATTCACGTATGTCTTCTTTCCTTATCATGAAGTAGTCTATTTGGTATTGATATTGTCCACTTTTGTAGGTAATAAGTTGAGTTTCTCTCTTTTTAAAGAATGTGTTAACAGTCGCCATATCCAATGCTGTTGCTAATTCAAGCATGCCATCTCCAGCTTCATTTCTAGTTCCAAAGCCTAATCCCCCATGTATTGTTTCATATCCTGTCTTGGCTTGGCCCACATGTGCATTGAAATCACCTCCTATTATAACTTTCTCCTCTGCGGAATATCACTCAGTACGTCTCCTAATTGGTCATAGAAAGCTCTTCTTTCATTCTCACCCAGACCTGTTTGAGGAGCATACACACACACAACATTCAATACCTCTTTATCAATTACAAATTTCGCTGACATCATTCTACCACTCGTTCTTACAACTTCTACTACATTATCTTTCATTTCACTATCAGCAATTATACCAACTCCATTTCTAGTGTTACTACTCCCTACATACCACAATTTGTATCATTCACCTAGTTCTTTCGCCCTTTGCCCTTTCCACTTAGTCTCTTGAATACAAGCAATTTGAACTATTCTTCGTTTGAGCGCATCCACTAACTCCAGACTCTTACCTGTAAGACTACCAAGATTCCAAGACCCTATCCTAATTTTTCTAACCTGCAATGGTGTCCCCCCTGAGATAGTTCCCCCCCTGAGATCCGAACGGAGGCTCATTTTACTTCCGGAATATTTTACCTCAGGAGATGCCATCATTTCAATATAAGTTTTTATTGCGTTTTAGATGGTCTTTTCATTATTATGGCCTGAAAAGATTTTTTTGGATATTTGATGCCTGAATGCCTTTTCTATCAGCACCATACCCTGCCCTGCACGTTTAGCCAATACATCACCAATGCAATCAAAGTGCAGTATTACCCCACACCCGCCTGCATTTTTCTGTATAGGCCAGGATCCCTACTGTAAGGACTGCCCTATAAGCCAATGTATTGTTGCCCGTATCCCGCCACTAGGAGGCACGTTTTCGGGATACAAAAACACTCAAATATTAGTCAAAAATAGCAACGATCAAAATATTTATAAAACTGAGTGTCAATGTCAAAACAAATGCCAAACCTAATGAATTAATGGCGAGGACATCCAATACTACAATAATATGACGTCACGACCAATGAGGGCGCGTTTTGCGTTTTGGGCTGGCTGCTAAATTTGAATTTTTAATCGACTTTAGGGCCAAACGAAAGACAAAAAAACTTTTTTTTCTTTGATATAATATGTTTTAAATTATGTTTTATTGTGATTTATAGCATTATTTTTTCGAATTTAATTTATTGCACAAAAAATAATAATATGGGCTATTGCTGGTATCCCCCATAACATCAGTTGCAGACAATATTTTCAAAAATTTAAAATATTCTTGATCTTTTATTCAGTTGAAGAATTTTTTCAATTTTAAATTCTATTTTTTTTTTGTTGTTAGTATGTTTAGTGTATTTCTTTATTTGTTTTTTTTACTTTAATTCTACACAGACTGTTACCGATTCTGTAACTGTAATACTGTAACCGATTCTACACAGACTGTTTTTCAAAATGAAAATAAAATATTTTATTTATTATTAGATTCTAAAAGAAACATTTTCTAAGAGGTTGTTGAGAGTTGTCCGACTTCAAATTTCTGTTACGCTTGCACGGACAAAGAATCCCAAACAAACTTCAAGAACTCGAGGACATGATAAGAGAAAACAGTTCCGTCTCCGTGAATGCGTAAAAGCGCGTTCCACCTCCTGATTATTTCAGGATATACTCCGAGAATACAGCTAATAGTAAATACCTTTTCTCTGAGATCAAAATAATGTCAGAATTAGTTGCATCTGAAAACTGTTATAATAGCTAGAAACGTTCCATTTTCTTGCGAAATATATAATAGCAAAATATGCCTTAAAACAAGGCGCGACTTACAAAATAAGCCAAATAGTTTAAAAATTGTAAAAGATGCATGCATTGGCAGAGAAAACCTAAAAATGCATTTATACATTGATGAGTGCACTAAGAACCGGCAAAATAACGTAAAAGACGGAAAACATAATACGTTGTGGAATAAAAAGGGATGAAACTTGTAGAAGTGGGAAACTATCAATAGAAACTTATAAATTTACATTATATTTATAGTTTCCCACCTTTTACATCTCTTTCTATATTTCACAACGTATTATGTTTTCCGTCTTTTCCGTTATTTTGCCGGTTATTAGCGCATTCATCACTGTTTATCTCAGTATACAAATGCATAAAAACCTACGAAGCATAGTGATGAATACCTTATACATTCTTTCTACTTACCTTCTATTGACATAATAATTTTTTTACATTTATTACAATATTTACATGTTTGTTTCATTTTAAAAGTTTTTTTTAGGATATTTAATAACAAATCGTGAAATTTTATCGGCCGACATAGAGGATTTTGAGTATACCCCGAAACCCGAGTATGAAGGAAAATTTACCATATTTAACGAATCAAATGAAATGTGTTTGGTACAGAAATTTTTTGATCACATATTGGAAATCCGTCCGCATATTTTCGTTACCTACAACGGAGACTTCTTCGACTGGCCATTTGTAGAAGCCAGAGCGGCTTCGTATAACTTAGACATGAAACAGGAAATTGGCTTTTCTAGAAACAAAGAAGGCATCTATGTGTGTAGACCAGCAATGCATATGGATTGTTTATGTTGGGTAAAAAGAGATTCGTATCTGCCTGTAGGATCACAAAATTTAAAAGCTGTAGCAAAAGCTAAACTAAGGTATGACAATCTATATTCTTTTTTGTTTACGTAATGCTGTATTGGCCAAAATAAATGGTACGATTATATTAAGTTGGTACCCAAAATTTGTTCTTGCTCATAGCAACTGCTTCTCTGCATAGATACAGAAAAAACTGATGAATGATTCGGATTCATTATTAAAAATAATATGAACAATAATATAAATCCGGAAGTGTTTGCTCACAGTTCCGATAAAAACTAGAGTGTCCTTTCTCCTCGTATCCCACTTCATAGACTCCTAATGTTTTTTTCTGATTTTGTTAGGACCGGATATAAAACATTCCGCTTTGATAATTTTCTTACCACTTGACACACAAACGAACCGCACAAAACTATATACAAAATACTATAATATGATACTTTTTTAAATTCAATAATTAATTAAATAAAGACGAGTAACTCAACTTGGACAGCACACATATCCAACGAACGTGTGTGCTGGAAACCATGCACAAAGAGCGAGAATTGATCATCAACATAAAAATGAGAAAGATTCAATACTTCGGTCATATAATGAGAGGATCTAAATATCGCTTACTCCGGTTGAGCATTCAGGGCAAAATTGAAGAAAAGCGCTGGGTTGGAAGAAAACAATTGTCCTGGTTGTGTAACATTAGACAGTGGACAGGTCGAGCGGTAGAGGAATTGTTTCTTATAGCTACCGACCGAGCTTGTTAATACGACAATAGCCAACTCTTGAAAACAAGCACGGCACACAAAGAAGAAGAACTCAACTTGATTGATGGAAAATCTGGGAGACAAAACAACAAACCAGACAAAAGCAGAGGGAATGATTAAAATAAAAAATACAAAAAACAGTTAAGGTGGTGCTATCACGGGACAGGCTAGGACGAGAAAAGGCGCCACTGTGAGTCATTTGAATCTTTCGGACAACTTTGAGATCAATAAAGGACTTCGACACGTCCTTCATTGTCCACAGTAACTTTTGCTTGATGTAATATACATACATCAATGTAACATGTTCGAGACGATCTTGTCTCTAGAAGACGGGGAGAAAAACAAACGAAACGAGGTATATTGAAATAGGGATCATATAAATATATATGAAAATAAGAATTATGACTTATGGGGGAAATTTGGGGGCTAAGCGAAATAAGGATTATAATTTTGAAATGATGATAGATGAGATGTTGTGCCATTTCTTTTGGCTAATACCATATATACAATTACTAGAATATAGTCAAAATTTTGTGTAAATACTCTATTTTAAATATCAATTTAAAAAAAATTTAAAAAGATTGATATTTAAAAAAATATATCAATCTACTGTTTGCATATTTAACATAATTAAACGCGTATTTTTAGATATGATCCTGTTGAGTTAGATCCTGAAGAAATGTGTCCACTGGCTGCTTCTCAACCTCAAGTATTATCAAATTATTCGGTATCAGATGCTGTAGCTACTTACTATTTATACATGCAGTATGTTCATCCCTTTATTTTTGCTCTATGTACAATTATTCCTTGTGAACCAGATGAGGTTTTAAGAAAAGGATCAGGTTAGTACTTGATATTTTCACTTCACATTAAGCCGGACTCAAACGACTCGTTTACTTGGCGAATAATCGTCACTTGCGTATACTTGCCATGTCGTCTGAGTGGGTTACTCGTACAATTATTTGTCACTCGTTGCCACTCGTTCGTCTTCCAACTGTTGTCGGTAAAAATGACCCGAGTCAAAGGGATCACGATTATTCGCACACTTGCGAAGTACATACTTGTCTATACTTGCAGAGGCGGTCAAACGAAATGTATAAATAATTGGCATTTACTGCGACTATTCATTTAGACCAGTGCATTTAGCACTAAAAACACTGGAATAAATCGATTTTTAAATACACCACCTAGAGACTTGCTAGTTTTGTATTGTGTTCAGGATGGTGTCAGGGAAAAAGTCTACAATAGAAAAATGGGTGGAAATTCCTAATTAATAATTGCGTTTTAAAGTTCTTAACATGCATTAAAAAGTGCATAAACATGTCAAAATAAGCATATTAAAGGCCAAGTTTTGTTACTCGCGGGGTTTTTGAGGTCGCTGAACATGACTACGCTATCAGAACCTACCCCCGGAGCACCTGCTTGTGCCCAAGGTCACTGCTAGGGCACGTCATCTGGAGGTTCGAGGGCTAACGTTCCTAAATTGATGAAATCAGTTTACTTGGAGGTTTGTGGAGTCGCTGAATACGAATATGCCATCAGAACCGACCCCCGTAGCCCCTATTGCCCAGTGTCACTGCTGTAGCACGTCATCTTCTGGAGTTTCGATGGATTTTTGTACTAAGTTAACGCAAACGGATTATACGGGGGTTTGGGTGCTGCTGAATACGAATACTCCATCAGAACCGACCCCCGGAGCACCTTGTGCCCATGGTCACTTCTAAGGCACGTCATCTTCTGGGGTTTTTAAGGTTTTCGGCACTGAATGCATGCAAATAGATTAAGTAGGCGATTTTTTGGGGTCGCTGAATACGAATACGCCATCAGAACCGACCCCCCGACCACCTGGTACACAATGCTAAGGTATGTTATTTTCAGGAGTTTGGAGGGTTTTTGGGCATCAGGTGCAACGGGTGGTCGGTTTTGATGGCGTATTTTTGTTCAGCTATCCCAAAAACTCCCGAGTAATCTGTTTGCATAAATTTAGTGCCGAAAACCCTCTAAACTCTATATTCTAGATGACGTGCCTTAGCAGTGAACCTGGACACCAGGTGCCCCGATGGTCAGTTCTGATGGCGTATTCGTCCTCAGCGACTCAAAAACCCTCGAGTAACAAAATCTGGCCCTAATACACTTATTTTGACATGTTTATGCACTTTTGGATGCATATAATGCACTTTAAAATGCAACTTTGCATTTCCAGCCATTTTTCTATTGTTGACTTTTTTACTGGTGTCATCCTGAACACAATGAAAAAAGTTGTAACTTTCTACGTGATGTATTTAAATATCGATTTATTTTTTCCTAAATGTCCTGGTCTATTTATTAGTAATCACACCACTGATTCATTTGTCAAGGTCGTTAAGCCAAATGTTTACGCTCGCGTACTTGTAAATTGTACCAGTCGTGTGAGTGCCCTGTTTAGTATTGCAATCGCAAACTCGTATACTTTCCAAGTAGGCGAATAATTCTGTACTTTCGAAGTACACGAGTCGTTTGAGGCCGGCTTTAGATATGTTTGTTGACAAAATATCATTACACTGGTCAACATGAATTTTGAGTCTGAGTTCTGTACCTCTGATTTTGATTACTTATGCCTAACTAAAGATAGAGAAAATATTTTTATTTAATAAAGTTTAATTAAGTTTAATAATTATTACAGCTCATGATAGACAAGAGTTTGCAATTGTAGTAGCCAACCTCCATTGAGGAGAGGGCATTTTAAGACGGAAGATGCTTCTTGAGTAGTGGTATATATGTAATTGTGAGCCAGTTTTGAGGTAGTGTCCCAGTTTCATATACAGTAGAACCCCGATTATCCTTGTGCGGATTATCCGGGCTGCGGATTATCCGTGCTATGACTTTCTATTACTCTAATTGATTTTTGAGGTTTTATCAAAGTAGCGTCACCGTAAATCACTCGACTTAAACCCTATACGCCGAGAAGGAGACTCATAATGAAATATTTATTTTTTTCTGTCATCTTTTTATGGTAGGTTACATATGCATGTATATACGTAAAAATATGTATTATATATGAGAAATAAATGTTTGGATTATCCGTGCATTTCAATTATCCGTGCCAATGTCCGGTCCCGAGGAGCACGGATAATCGGGGTTCTACTGTACAGGCTTAAAGAAGCGTGTCAAATATTTGGTTACGGATATATCAAAAGTGTTTAGATTTTTATTTTTATTTAATTATTTAAATTTATCAGGTTTCGCTTAGCTTTTGATAGATGTCGCTATAGCGTTCATTTGCAAATTATTTAATATTAATTTGCTTACATAGACACTTGGATTTGGTTTCGAAGGCTGTTCTGATGAGATCAAGAGATCGAAACATACGTAAACAGACGGTGGTGGTCTCTGAAACGAAATTAAATCTTAACTGTGTTTATTTACCTTCGTTGTTACTCACGAATTGAGTACTAGTAATCAAAATTCGTTTGATCTTTACCTAGATAAATTGATGTATTGTGAAATGCATATTCTAGATTTCCCACGTCTATTCATTTATCGCCCTTTTTCGTTGCAAATTATAGCAGGATGGGGTACAGGTGAAAGTCGAAATTGGTTTCCGACTTAAGAAATCTTTAAGATTTTTATTTTTATTTAATCATTTAAATCTAATAGGTTTCGCGTAGCTATTGATAGATGTCGCTATAGATTCCATTTGAAAATTATTTCATATTAATTTGCATACATAGAAAGTTCGATTTGGTTTCGATTCATAGCACACCACGGGCTGAGGAGATCAAGAGCTGTGATGGTGGTCTCTGAAACGATATTAAATCTTAACTAGGTTTGTGTATTTACCTTCGTTCTTACTCACGAATTGAGTACTAGAAATCAAAATTCGTTTGATCTTAACCTAGATAAATTGAAGTGTTGTGAAATGTGAAATTTTAAATTCCCCACGTCTATTCATTTATCGCCCGGCTTTCCGACTTAGAAATCTTTTGGATTTTTATTTTTATTTAATTATTTTAATATATATATGTACTATGTTTCGCCTAGCTTTTCAAAAGTTTTTAATTTGTTAACGTTCATTACATCGTTCAAAACAACAACAAAAATTATACACTTATAAAAATATAATGTACAAAGATTTATATCGGTAAATTCGTTAGAAACTATGGTCTAAAGAAGGAAGATATGTATCGAATTAGTTATTAATTTAAAAGATTTCATTTATTATTAATGTAAAATTTATAAATCAGATGTTCTTAGATTTTACATTTAAAAGCAATTTTAGCCCCATTGCTAATTAACTATAAAATAAAGACTGATTTATCTTACGACGGGGCGTGGACGACACGGCTGTCTTACGGGGGTACGTTGAAGAATCGTCTGATATGAAAAGCATTGCCTAGTGTATCGTACAACGGGACGGGGCGACAACGGGGACGTGCGCAGTCTATTGCTCTACGCCCCGTGCCGTCCACGTCCCACAGTGGTTCCAAATGCTGAAAACGTGGTCATGAGACAAAAAAAAGTCCCTATCTAGGGATTTTCATGTTTACAGTTGTTTTCTCATACTATCGTAGAGTGGTAATACGCAGGTATAAGGATTAGACTGGATGTATTCTGGTTCATAGCTCAGGAACAAGTGAGCCATGTCCGAGGTTATTTTGGCCGGCAGAGAAAGTGAAAAAGAACACGTATATTGAAAACGCCGTAAAACGTTTTGTAGTTTATCAATTTTATCGCTGTAAAGCAGATTCTTCTTTTTTAAGCATATAGTAATGTATCATGTAAATTATCTTAAGATTTAGTAATAATAAATGCCTTAAATTTGTTAATGCATAAATAGTGAAAATATACTGGAAATAATCAAAATTTAGTAAAGATACATTCAAAAAGTACAAAATTCTGCATAATTCTGCAACTAATGTTTATTAATCTTAAAATATATAGTAAGAAGATACATACAGTAGGAAAAATGAAAGAATACCCATGAACGAACATATAAAATACGCTGTATTTTCCTGTCAGCGTGTCACAAAAAAAATTGGCGCAAGTACATGTAATAATTATTGTTACATGTACTTGCACTGGACAATTTTCTTTGTGACACGGTGCCAGGAAAATACAGCGTGTTTTATATGTTCGTTCATGGGTATTCTTTCATTTTTCCGACTGTAATCAGTTTGGTTTAACTGCCTATGCAATGCTGGCAGTTGTTTGAATACAAACATTGGGAAATGACGCATATTACATGATTCTGGCGATTGTTGAGTATGTATGGGCGGTTGTAAAGTAATAGGTTCTGAATATTGCACTTCATAAAGAAAATGTATTGAAAGTCAACCATTTTAAAAGTCCCTTGTAATATAAATTTTTAAACAAATATGCGGTTAAAATAAAATTTTCGAATTTCTTTCGGCCATATTGGATCCGCCATTTTGTTTAAAAAAATGTTAGATCTGTAATCAGAGACCTTAAACTACCAAATCTGACAAAAAATTTGTGTTTTGATTGATATTTTTAATTTCTTTCCGCCATTTTGTTTTTTAGAAAAAATAATGGCAGATTCGTAACCAGCGATGCCAAAAACCCTTGAGAACGAAAGTAATTCCGAATTAGACTCTCCAACTTTAGACTCTCCAACATTAGACTCTCTTCCAACTCTCGTTGGAACTTTACCGCGCTGAGCAGATGGGACGTGAATTGTAAATTGTAGAATTCCCTCATCTTCCTTAGTCTCAGCATCCGTATGGCTTGCAAATTGTAGAAGCCTCGGAGGTGTAACCAGAGAAGGTTCCCATTGTTTTCATTCTGGTGGGATGTAGAATAGCATTATGTTGTTTTATATGCCATTAGAGTGAAAACTTAGTCTTTTTGCTAGCAGTTGCCGCTAGGGCATCTATGCTATTTTCGTTCGTTGCAATCCGGGACTGCACGCTGGGGTTTGTTTTGGTTGGATCAGAGAGAGCAGCATATGTGCCTCCTGATGAGAGACTAATAAGTTTCGAAACCGGTACGGGTGCTTGCTGCACTCTCTGATTGGACTAGAATATGGTTCGGCTGTATTTTCGTTTTGCAACGAAATTGAAAATGGTTATTCATTTTAATTCCGAATTGTATAAACAATATACGCTTTTAAAGGTTCATGACCACGTTTTCGGCATTTGGAACCACAGTGCATCCCGTTCCCGTTGTAAGATAAATCAGCCTTAAAGCTGTAGAGATAGCAATATCAGTAAATTAAAAATTTGGCACGGCCACTTTTTCCGACTTCTAATTGACGATATATTTTTTATTAGGTACGTTATGTGAATCTCTTCTGATGGTTGAAGCATTCCACGCCAATATAATTTTTCCCAATAAACAAGAATCAGAATTAAACAAACTGACGCAGGACGGTCATGTGCTCCAACAAGAAACTTACGTAGGTGGACATGTCGAAGCGTTAGAATCAGGTGTTTTTCGTGCGGATATCCCATGCCGGTTTAGGATTGTTCCAGATGCAATAGATAGTCTTGTAAGTAAAATATATAAGACTTTAGAACATGCTATTGTCATAGAAGAAGGTGTTCCAATGGAGTGTGTTACAAATTTAGAAGAAGTTGCGGATGATATTAAAGCCAAACTATTAGCTCTTAAAGTAAGTCTAATGTCAACAATAGAACATATTTATAAGTTGTATGTGTAGTGAATACAGAGGTCTAATCGGTCATTTATATTGGCAAATAAAAGAAGTCAGCTAATTCATTTCTATGATTGATTACGTTTCGCTTTATACTTTTTTAAATCATCGTCAGTTCGACTAAAACGAAGTAGGTTTACAGTATGCAAAAATCGTCAGTTCGACTAAAACAAATAATGGTGAAGTTTACAATCCAAAAACCAAGAATGGTGGATTAATACTTACGAATAATTTTGTTAGTTTTTTTAGTTGTTATATAAACTGCTAAGTTAGTTAACATTACAACAAACGATCTAACGAAAAACTAAAACCGAGCGCTGCTGTGCATTACCATTGTCTAGTTATTTAAGTTCAACGGAAGGCTCCATTGAACTATGTTGTTTATAAAATCAATGGGAAAATCCCAATAGTTGGCTGTATACCATAGTTTAAAAAAACTTACACAGAAGTAAAAACTTCAAGTTGTATACTGGTATAAAAATTGTTTATTAAAACTTCATAAAATGTCGTGCAAAACGTTTTCGTTCTAATTCAGAACATCTTCAGTGCCTAGAATGAAGTATTTCCACGTTAGATTAAGGCAAAAGGTTAAAATTGTGACTGTTAATAAGAAAAACAAGTGGAGAATACTTACATTCTACTAAGTAATTGAAACTAGCACACCATTTAAAGTGGTAACTTCATGATACATGGTTTACGTTTTAAATTTTGTAAAAATCTGATGACTACCAGTCGATGTTACAAGATTAAATTAAGAACATGCTTAAAGGGCACCATGCTTCCCTTCTCGAAAAAAACAGGTACTTGCCCGTTCAATGGGCACAGACCAACTAATAAAATAGGAAATGGGCTTTCAATATGACAAAGAGTGACATGGCAAGACAAGGTAAAGTCAATTTTTGGTTAAGAACTTCAAAAAGTGTAATTTTAATTTTGGATTTAATTAAAATGTAATGGTTGTTAAAACTGTTTGAAAATGTAATTAAAATTGTTTAAAAAAATTTTTTAGATTCTAAATTAAAAAAAAAAAATTTAAACAATTTTAATTACATTTTCAAACAGTTTTTAACAACCATTACATTTTAATTAAATCCAAAATTAAAATTACACTTTTTGAAGTTCTTAACAAGAAGGAGAGGGATATACAAGGACAAATAAGAATAAAGGCAAAAGAAGAAGGAAGCAAGGGGAAGAAAGTCAAAGTAAGGTTTCAAAAAATGATAATAGATAACGAAGAATGGATATGGGACAATGATGCGGATAAACTAATACCTGAGATAAGCAACAAATACCCAGTAACAATCCATCCAAAAAACTGATAAGCGAATTGGACGGAGAGACTTTGATGACGACCAGGAAAGGACATGGAACATCCAGTAATATGAAAGAGCAAACAACGAGGAAATCTAATAACAAGGAAGAAAGGAAAAATGAAAACAAATGTCAAACGAGAATAGGTACATGGAATATAACCTCGATAACAGGAAAGGAACGTGAATTAACAGAGGAAATGGAAAGATTTGAGCTGCAGTTGATAGGAGTAAGCGAGACGAAAAAAGTAGGAAATGGAATTGTCGATATTGGAGGGCAGCACACATACTATACTATTCCGGAGTTCAGATAGGACAAAGGGCAAAAGAAGGCGTGGGAATAGTTGTAACGAAAGAAATGAATAGAAGAATAACCACAGTTCGAATTCATCAGTCTAATAGTGCGGACATAAATTCGTGTGCTGGTATTTTTACTTTTTGCTGAGATAAGTATATTACCTGCTAATTATATTTTAATTGAAATACCTAGTATTTCAACTATTGTTTCCTATTTATATTTAAGAGTTTGGTTTTGATTTTACGATTTATATATTTTATTTACAAATATTATTTAAAAACATTTCTAATATTTTATAAACCATGGGGGAAAATACGGGCGGGAAACCGCCCGATTTAAATTTAAATAATTGTCCGAACAATACTGAAAAAGAAAATATTGATTCTAGTTATAATAATATTATTGATTTAGAAAATCGTTATAGACCAGGCGATAAAGGTCCTTATTTTGTTTTCGTGGAAAGTAAAGAAAAACATATTGGAAGGCTTTTCCCAATTAAAATTGGTCACTATATACTCCCGGAGGAGAAATTAAGTAAACAAGTGGAGGATATAAAATCGGTAGGAATAAACCGCGTAAAAGTCATATTTAAAACTATGGAATCCGCTAATTCGCTAGTAAATCATTATGTTATAAATCAAAATAACTTAGTAGCATATATCCCTAAATTTTACACCCATAAAAAAGGCATCGTCAGAATGGTTGATACGACTTTCTCCGAGGAGTATCTACTAAAAGCCATCATTTCCAATAAACAAATTGTAAGCGTTCAAAGAATGAAAAGAAAAATTATAGACTCAGACGGAAATTCCAGTTTAGTTAACAGACAAATGATTATAGTACAATTTCTGGGCAATGAAATCCCACAAAACATACAAATTAATCTTTGTAACTTTCAAGTAGAACCTTATGTACAACCGGTTGTCCAATGCTTTAAATGTTTGCGTTATGGCCATTCGGCCAGACAGTGCAAATCTAAAGAAAGCAGATGCAAAAAATGCACAGGTTTGGATCATCTGGAAGATGAGTGTCAATCAGAAAATGTTTGTATTTACTGTAAAAACAATGAACACACTTCAATCTCCCGTAAATGCCCTATTTTCACAAAACAAAAACAAATTAAACATATTATGGCTCAGGAAAACATTTCCTTTAAAGAAGCTGAAAATATGTATGTAAATCCTTCCTATGCCAAAATTATTACGAATAACAGGTTCTCGGTGTTAAATAATATTAACAACTTTCCACCATTGCCTGAAGTAAGGCAAACATCTTCTCAGAGTTCTTCAGCCGTATTAAGGAAACCCTTTATCAAAACAAATATTCCTACTTCCAAAAAACGAAAACCTTCCCCACTATCTCCCACTACAGAAATGTCACCAATAAAAAAAACCCCCCAATTAAAATCAAATGCTAATACTGTTCTTCCTAATCCTTATAGGGACGAATATATGAACTATAAAGAAAAGTCAGTACTTATACTATCTACATTCGTTAAACAACTTCAAAAAAGTTTTCCGACTAGCCCAGTTTCTTTTGCAGAATCAGATATAAGAGAATTTGTTAATAATATGTTTGATACCGACAATCACACAGATGGAATGGACATTAATATTAGTGGATCTGAATCCGAATATTATTAACCTTCCCGATTCCTGACCATAATATTAAAAAAGACAAACTATATATTTTGCAGTGGAACTGCAGATCTTTAAAATCAAATAAAGCAAGTTTAATTAATTTTGTTAACAGTACAACTATTGACATCATTGTTATATCAGAACTATGGCTTAAGCCTGACGAAAACTTTTTTTTGAAAGGGTTCAATTTAGTTAAAAAATGTAGAGTTGATGGTTATGGTGGCGTTGGTATTTTTGTAGCGCAAGGGCTCGGTTTTAAAGAGGTTAATATCATCCAGCCGTTAAACATAGATTTAGAAGTGTGCGCAATTACTTTACCTTCTATAAACTTATCAATAGTGTCTATTTACCGACCACCTGACGTGATTGTCAATTTTACCGACTGGCTACAATTATTTCAGCAGTTCAAGTCCCATACTTTTTTTTGCGGAGACTTTAATGCGCACCATGATAGGTGGGGACCTATACCTGATGATCGACATGGTAAAATTTTAGTAGATGCAATAGATCATCTAGACCTTGTTGTATTAAACGATGGTACTCCCACTAGAATTAACTCTAGTGGAAATCATTCAGCTGTTGACATAACATTAACCTCTCATTTTTTAGTTGATAAATTAACTTGGACGGTTTTAGATGACACTATGGGATCGGACCACTACCCAATAGCTATCGACATCCAAATTAAGCCTTCAAATTTTTCAATAAACCCATCCACTAAGTGGAATGACACATGCGCAGACTGGGAATTATTCCAAACACTCTTGGAAAAAGATGTTACTCAGTTACTTACTGAAAATAACACAAGTAATGCATCAACATTTTTCGAAATGATTTCCAATGCAGCGACTCGGTCTATGCCTGTTAAAAAATCTTTTACTCCCATTTCCCCAAGACCAATTTGGTGGGATCAGGAATGTAGTAAGATGGTAGAAAAACGGAAAACGGCCTTAAAAAATTATAGAATTCTGTCCAATCATAATAATTATTTAGTTTATAAAAACGTAGCTGCCCAAGCTAAACGTTTATTTAAAAACAAACAACGTTGTAGCTGGATTAACTTCCTAAATAAACTTAATAAAAATACACCACTAACTGAAATTTGGAAGTTCGTTAAAGCTGTAAATAATAAAAATTTTCATTGTCCCAAAAAACCTCTTTCAAAAAAATTAATAGAGGAAATACTAAACAAAATAGGTCCTCCTTCTGCTTCTAATTTTGTGGTTAAATCAGTTAACAAATTCCCATTTAATCATGAAGATGAATTGTCTACTTCTTTCACAATGGACGAATTGGATTTAGCGATCAAAAATAGTCGGAACACAGCTCCCGGGTTAGATGGCTTTACTTATAAAATAATTTATAACTTACCATATTCTGCTAAAAATTTTCTTTTGCAATTATTTAATGACTGGTGGAGGAAACAAAAATATTATGACTGCTTTAAAAATATTATAATTTGTCTGTTACTTAAACCTTATAAAGATCCAGAAATTCCATCATCATACCGCCCAATCTCGTTAATATCATGCGTGACCAAAACATTCGAAAGATTAATTAAGTTTAGATTAGAACATTTTGTGGAATATAGATCCCTTTTACCAAGCATTCAATATGGTTTTCGCAGAGGACGGGGAACAATAGATGCGGTGAGTCACTTAGTTTCAGATATACAAATAAGTTTTTCCAGAAACCTATATACATTATGTTTATTCATAGATCTAACAGGGGCCTATGATGTAGTTGACCTAAATATTTTATCAAAAAAGATGGAAAAAATTGGAATTAATAAAACTGTATGTACCAATATCTTAAGTATCTTTCATAATAGAAAAATATTTTTACGTGATCATAATAACGTATTACATGGTCCACACACAGTATGTAACGGTTTACCTCAGGGGTCTGTATTGAGCCCTATTTTATTTAATATATACACTGCAGATCTGCATACGTTAGTAGGTGATAAATTCAACATGATACAATACGCGGATGATTTATGTTTTTACTTCAGCCATGGTTCATATGAGAAATGTTTAGATGACTTAAATGAATGTATGCATTTGATAACAGGTTGGTTTAATGACATGGGATTCAGTGTTTCTCAGGATAAGACTGCCTTGGTATGTTTTACTCGTCACCGAGTTAGAACTGCTAGAGCTGCTTGTCTAGACGAGTTCACGATTCCATTCGTCGACGAATATAAGTACCTAGGTATAGTACTAGATAAAAAACTGCTTTGGACTAACCACATAAAATATATTAAAAAAAGATCCGAACACGGCATAAATCTACTAAAAGTGGTTTCCAAAAAAAAATGGGGAGCAGATGTTACTGTATCGTATACATTCTACAAAGCATATATTCGTTCCATATTGGACTATGGTTGTACATTATACGGGGCGTCATCCAAAACGAATCTAATCACTATTGATCGTATACAATATAAGGCTTTAAAAATTTGTATGGGTCTAATGATGTCATCGCCTAACCAAGCAGTCCTTGCAGAAATACAAGAACCCCCATTAAATATACGTAGACAGTACTTAGCTGAAAAACAAATAATTAAATACAGAACATTTAATACGAGTATGATCCGAAAAATAGCTTTTATTAACACTTGTAATCTTACAACACCTTATTGGAGGATAAAAAATTCCCCTCCCTTGGCAGATGGCTTTGTTAATACCAACCATTATGAAATTTTTATATTAAATAGTCCCAAATATCCAATATTTCAATATAGTTATCAAAGTATCATATTTCGGCCAACAATTATATACCCTGAATATTCAGAAATCCCTAATTTAAATAACCTAATACTCACCACCACATTGAATGCTTTTGGAAAGGATGTAACTAAAATATTTACAGATGGGTCCAAAAGTGAGGTTGGAATAGGTGCAGCATTTTTTGTTTCACACATCAATCATGTCGAAAAATTTAAACTAGCGGATATATTCTCTATTTACAGCGCCGAGTCCTTGGCGATTAAAAAAAGCCTATTATGGTGCACGCTAAATCCAGTTCAAACTGTTTGTATTATGTCAAGATTCTAAGTCCGTTTTGCAAGCTATTGAAGGACCTCCAATAAATATATATAATCAAGAATTAATTTGTGAAATAAAAAACTTATTGTACCAATTAAATCAGCAAAATAAAAAAATAATTCTCATATGGGTAAAAGGTCACAGCGGTATTATCGGTAACGAAAGGGTTGATATGAAACTAATGGAAATAATAGAGAGTCCTCAATATACAAGAATAGCAATTCATAAGATGAAAAATATGGAAATGAGGAAGTTATACCAAAGAGAGACAGATAAAATACTGGAACAGTATGAAAACAATGAGGAAATATGGAATATGGAAGAGAGATGGAAAAAATTGAGAGACGCGTTATGGAACACTGCAAAACAAGTATGTGGAATAAGAAAGAATGGTAAGAATAATAAAAGAACTGGATGGTGGAATAAGGAAATAAAGCAAGCTGTAAAAAGGAAGAAAGAAATGTGGAAGCGATACATAAACACAAATGAAGAGCAAGACAGAGACGAATACAGAAGACAGAGAAATATAGTGAAAGAACTAGTAAAAGATGCGAAGAAGAAGAGCTGGAAGGAATTCGGTGAAGAATTGAACGAAGGTTTTGGGAATAACAATAAACAGTTTTGGAATAAAATAAGAAGCATGAAAGGAACAAAAAGGAAACAAATAAGAGGAATTGGAAATGAGCGAAATGAATTGAAAACAAACATGCAAGACATACTAACCATATGGAATAAGCACTATAAAGAAAAATTCGAGGCAAGTAACCAACAAGATGAGGAGAGAGGACAGCAGGCAAGAGAAGTGGATAGAGACAATCGAGTAGACGAAATTCATATCAAAGATATTGAAGAAGGATTGGCAAGAATAAAGATTGGAAAAGCGGGAGGTGTCGATGGCATAGATCCGGAGATGATGAAGTACGTGGGAGAACGAGGCAAGCTTTGGCTGCTGGAAATAATGAGGGAAGCATGGAGAACAGAAAAGATACCGAAAGACTGGGAAGAAAATTGATTGATACCAATACACAAGAAAGGAGATGAAGCGGAATGTGATAACTATAGGGCTATATGCTTATCATCAGTGGCATATAAAGTCTACACCGGGATAATAGAAAGGAAGCTCAGGAAAGAACTGGAAGGAAAACTAGAAGAAGAACAAGCGGCTTTTAGGAAGGAAAGAGGAACAACAGATAATATGTACATACTGAGAAATATAATTGAAAGGAAAAACGAAATAGGAGAAGACATATATTACGTTTATAGATATTAAAGCTGCTTTTGATTCTATAAATAGAGAAGTAATATGGTCAGTAATGGAAGATCTGCAAATCCCGCAAAAGATAGTAAGCGTGGTAAAAAGTACGTATAGAAATGTACTTGCTAAAGTACAAATAAATGGAAACAGATCGCCAATAATAAACCTAAGGAGAGGAATAAAACAAGGGGACAGTCTCAGCCCAGTTTTGTTTATATTAGTAATGGTTAGAGTAATGAAGAGCGCTAAAAGAAGGTCAAGGCAATTATAGTCAATAATAGGGTACAGGAATTTAGTACCAGTGAGAATGGAGGGATTACTATATGCAGATGACTTAGTAATAATAGCAGACAATAAAGAGAAAATGCAAAAATTAATCAATATATGGGTGGAGGAAATAGAAAATTTGAAAATGGAGGTAAATGTAAAGAAAACGAAGACCATGATAGTAACCCAAAAGAAAAGGGAAGAAATAAACCAAACGATATTTAGGTGCAAAAACGAAATAATAGAAACAGTCTCGACGTTTGAATACCTTGGAGTAATAATATCAGAGGATGGAAAGATAGATCAAGAAATCTCGTACAGAGCGAAAAAAGCAAATAAGATCTACTATGCACTAAATAAAACAATATTTGGAAAGGAAGAAATAGATAAAGAAATACAACTGAAGGTATACAACGCAATCTCTGTGCCAACTTTAATATATGCAAGTGAGACATGGGTAAACAATGCAAAAATAGACAGTACAATAAACGCAGCGGAGATGAAGCAGCTAATAAAAATAGCAGGAAAAACGAAATTGGACAGAATAAGAAATGAAGATATTAGACAAAAACTGAAACAGGAATCGATAATAACCAAGATACAAAAAAGAAAATTAAAATGGTATGGACACATTAACAGAATGGACCAGGGAAGACTACCAAAGCAGATGATGGAATCGAAGAGATATGGTAAAAGAAGGAAAGGGAGGCCAAGGAAGAGATGGATCGATCAGATTATAGAAATTGGACAGGAAAAAGGAAAAACACATCAACAAATGAAAGAGTTAGCAAAGGACCGCAAGAAATGGAAGAGATGGATAGAAGATGAATAAAACCTCCAACGTCCCTAAGGGGCATAAGGAGTTTCGAGAAAGAAGAGAAGTTCTTAACCAAAAATTGACTTTACCTTGTCTTGTCATGTCACTCTTTGTCATATTCAAAGTCCATTTCCTATTTATTAGTTGGTCTGTGCCCATTGAACTGGCAAGTACCTAGTTTTTTCGAGCAGGGAAGCATGGTGCCCTTTAAGCATGTCCTTAATTTAATCTTGTAACATCGACTGGTAGTCATCATATTTTTACAAAATTTAAAATGTAAACCATGTATCATGAAGTTACCACTTTAAATGGTGTGCTAGTTTCAATTACTTAGCAGAATGTAAGTATTCTCCACTTGTTTTTCTTATTAACAGTCACAATTTTAACCTTTTGCCTTAATGTAACGTGGAAATACTTCATTCTAGGCACTGAAGATGTTCTGAATTAGAACGAAAACGTTTTGCACGACATTTTATGAAGTTTTAATAAACAATTTTTATACCAGTATACAACTTGAAGTTTTTACTTCTGTATAAGTTTTTTTTATGTTGTTTATGTTGAATGTTGTATATTGAACTGTACAATATGGGTAGGTAATAGTTGTTATCTCTTGATGTTAGCCAGCTTGGCTATCTGAATGTAACTTAAATGTTAAATTTTAACATTTATTCACGAGTAAGTTTCTCCACGAATTTTGATATCACTGAAAACCTGCTAGGAGTTCTTAACGCTATAAGTTGTGTTGAATTAAGTGTTTTGGGAAGAGAAATAATGCTGGAAATTCCCCAGTTAATTGGAAAATACCTTTTATTAATAATACAGAACTTAAAAATGTTCGTCAAGTACAGTGCATCGGGACATCATAATTTTTGCTCGGGTTCATTCAATCAGTTTCTGTATACTTTGATTTAATGTTATTAATTACTTCTAGTGTAGGAAACAAAGGCTGAACCTTGCAAAATGAACACAAGTCCGGTTTTATTTTTTTCCGGTATATCAAGGGGTGCTTATTATAAGACTAACTTTTTCTGAAAAAATTTCGCCCCGGAACCCCCCTTTTCACCCCTTTAAAGTGGGTAATTTGTGGTTTTTGCGGAACGTAGCCCTTCCTGTGCCTTTTACAAAAAATTTCTTTTATAGAAATATGAAGAGGACTATATTTTCTACGATTTATTTCCCGACAGCATATGTCTATCATCCACCGTTTAGCGGGGGTGGCGCTCCAAAGTTGACAAGTTTTGAAAATAGATGTTTTTAAAAAAATATATTTTTCCCTAATTGTAACGGAAATTAAGAAGTAATCCTGCGGCAATTATTAACAAATAATTGATTGATTTTTTGGTATAGGTTTCACTTAAGGGTAATTGCCCTTTTTTTAATTACAGGGTGTTACATTTTAAAAGACCCCTTTTTATACCATATGAACCGTTTATGCTAGAGTAAAAAGACTTTCAGCGATTACCCATGTACTGGTGCTATTTACAAATTTGTATAATGCACCCCCATTTTTTTCCCGGAACCACCCCAAAAAAAAGAAGAGTTAATAAATAAAGTGATTTTCTTGGAATCCTTCACACACAATGCCCTTTATTAATATGATTCATATATCATTTTGTGCACGTTATTATTACCCATGAATGGACACCAAAAGCGATTTCCCAGTGCAACCTCTGTAGCCAAAAAAGAATAAATAAAATGGGGGGTTGAAATTTTTTTTTTTGCTTCTTGATCCATATGGGCATATGCTTCATCAATAGTGCTTTTCAAAAATATATATGGTTATTGCAACATCCCTGCGGAAACCACCCCTATCCTTGAAAATAAACTGCAGAAACTACCCGTATCCCTTAGCACGCATGTTTTTGCGATTTTCTCATTACCTACGCATTCTTTTTAAACAAAACGTATACAAGGTTAAAGACCACTATTTACTCTAAAAATTAGGCCCTATTCATTTTTTTCGTATAAGCAACCGTTACGGCACAGTGGCGCCGTAAACCTCATATATACTTTGGCGGGCGCCAGTTTTTGTTTGTTTTTTTCGTCATCTGTTCGTTTTATTGATAAGGTACTTATGTAAAATAAAACAACACAGTTTAACCTACAAATTATGACTTATGCACATTTTACAATCTTTCGCCCCAAAGCCACAGTGGTGACCCAAAATCAATTTTTGCATATTTTCGCCACCTACACGCATTTTATTGCATTAATGCTACCTTAATAGCACAATATTTACACTTAGGTGGTTGCTAAGTAGTGGCGGATCCAGAGTGGGGTGATGGGGGTGATCACCTCCCCCCCCTCTGAAACCAAGTGATATTATATTCAAAGATTATAAAAATACTCTTTTATTTTTACAGAAATTTAGCCAATTGGCACCCCCCTCTTAACGATGCTAGATCCTCCACCGTCGGTAAAGCATAAAAAGTACGCCATTCTTATAAAAATAATAATATAATATAAGTATTTCTATAAAAATAAATGAATATTTTTATAATCTTTGAATATAATATCACTGGTTTGAGAGGGGGGAGGTGATCACCCCTCCCTGGATCCGCCACTGCTTAGCAGCAACTTAAGGGTAAATATTGTGCTATTAAGGTAGCATTAATACAATAAAATGCGTGTAGGTGGCGAAAATATGCAAAAATTGATTTTGGGCCACCACTGTGTCTTTGGGGCGCAAAGATTGTAAAATATGCATACATAGGTCATAATTTGTAGGTTACACTGTGTTGCTTTATTTTACATAAGTACTTTATCAATAAAACGAACAGATGACGAAAAAAAAACAAAAACTGGAGCCCGCCAAAGCATATATGAGGTTTACGACGCCACTGTGCCGTAACGGTTGCTTATACGAAAAAAAATGAATAGGGCCTAATTTTTAGAATAAATAGTGGTCTTTAACCTTGTATACGTTTTGTTTAAAAAGAATGCGTAGGTAATGAGAAAATCGTAAAAACATGCTTGCTAAGGGATACGGGTAGTTTCTGCAGTTTATTTTCAAGGATAGGGGTGGTTTCCTCAGGGATGTTGCAATAACCATATATATTTTTGAAAAGCACTATTGATGAAGCATATGCCCATATGGATCAAAAAGCAAAAAAAAAATTTTCAACCCCCCATTTTATTTATTCTTTTTTGGCTACAGAGGTTGAACTAGGAAATCGCTTTTGGTGTCCATTCATGGGTAATAATAACGTGCACAAAATGATATATGAAGCATATTAATAAAGGGCATTGTGTGTGAAGGATTCCAAGAAAATCACTTTATTTATTAACTCTTCTTTTTTTTTGGGGTGGTTCCGGGAAAAAAATGGGGGTGCATTATACAAATTTGTAAATAGCACCAGTACATGGGTAATCGCTGAAAGTCTTTTTACTCTAGCATAAACTCTTGAAACTCTTCATTGAAAGAATGATTATGATCTAGAAGGTGAAGTGCGTATGTAAAAGTGTGTTTTTCTATTGTTGAAAGCCCTTTTGTGTTCTGTTATCCGTTTGTCAAAGGTTCTGCCAGTTTGACCGATGTAAGTTTTCGGACAGTCACCACACGTTAGTTTGTACACACCACTCTGTAGTTGCTTTCTCTTTCGGCTTTTATTGTTCTTAATATATTTGCTTAAGTTGTTGTTAGTTCTGAAAGCTGGTGTTATTCCTTTCTTTTTTATGTATCTGGCTATTTTTGTTGTTATCTTGCCAGTGTATGTGAGAGACCAGAAGGTACTGGGTTCTTTCTGTGGTGGTGGATAGACTAATTTCAGGGCTTTCTTATGGAGTTTTTGGTTTAAAATTTAAACCTTTTTGGTAAATAAAAATTTTTGTTAAATAACAAACAGTCAACAAAATTTTAACTGTGGATACACTAATTTCAGGGCTTTCTTATGGAGTTTTTGGTTTAAAATTTAAACCTTTTTGGTAAATAAAAATTTTTGTTAAATAACAAACAGTCAACAAAATTTTAAACCAAAAACTCCATAAGAAAGCCCTGAAATTAGTGTATCCACCACCACAGAAAGAACCCAGTACCTTCTGCTCTCTCACATACACTGGCAAGATAACAACAAAAATAGCCAGATACATAAAAAAAGAAAGGAATAACACCAGCTTTCAGAACTAACAACAACTTAAGCAAATATATTAAGAACAATAAAAGCCGAAAGAGAAAGCAACTACAGAGTGGTGTGTACAAACTAACGTGTGGTGACTGTCCGAAAACTTACATCGGTCAAACTGGCAGAACCTTTGACAAACGGATAGCAGAACACAAAAGGGCTTTCAACAATAGAAAAACAGACACTTTTACATACATACGCACTTCACCTTCTAGATCATAATCATTCTTTCAATGAAGAGTTTCAAATTCTGCATATTCAAAATAAAGGCCTTAAGCTATCTTTTTTAGAATCTATGGAAATTAATAAATTGAAAAATACGGATATAATTCTGAATGACCAACTCGAGACAAACAGCTCCCCACTCCTCAACCTCTTCAGTTAAAGACTTAACAAGGCAAACACATTGTAAACTATATCACTTGAGAAAGGCACTCTGCCGAAACAGCTGTAGTCACTTAGTTGTAATAAATTGTGTGGAAGTATAGAAAACTAACGTATTCAGTGTTTTATTGTTAGATATTATCCTTGTTTACACTTTTATGTACTTTTACAAACGAATTTTTTAAACTAGCCCTTTTAGCCTCATTGTCAGATTGACTTTTGCCTGAATCATCACTTTCTGTACTAAGTTATAATCATAGTGATTATATACAATAACAACAAATCCATTTCCTACTTGTCTTTTTCATATGTGCAATCGAATGAAATATTGAAAACAGCTGGATTGGACGATAAAGATTTACGAATAATTACAAATATAAATATACTGGCATCAAGTGGCAAGAAAAAAAGTTTAACAAAAACTGTCTGACGAAATAAAAATATAAAAAGAGGAGTGAGACAAGGCTGTATACTGTATATTATAGCCTATACTTTTTAACTTGTATTATGTGCAAATCGTTTGATGGTCGCCAACCTTCGGTAGAAGACGGCACATAAAGAAGAAGGTGCAAATATTTAAGGAAGCCTTAATGGAGACAACCGAAGGTGTTTTTGCAAATTGAGTAACCGTGAACAAATCTAGATATTAAAAATAAAGCTTATTGACTATGCTAGGCTTGCGTGAATCATCCTGTACCTTTAAATTTATACTTAGAAAGCGCACATTTATATATAAAAACCGACGAGTCTCAGCCTTTTTTATAATTTTTTAAAACAAGGACAGAAATAATTTTATTCCATAACTGCCTTCCACCCTATACGTTACTTATTGTAGAATTAATGATCAGAATAATTTTGAAATTTCGAAATCAGCCGTTTAAGAGGATGACAGCATTGGAGGTGTGGCCGAAATGACCAATTTTATTGTATATATTTAGCTTTAAAAAATATATAATTTGCTAATCATTGATATCTGGACCTCTATTGATATAAATGAATACTTTTTTAGAGTTCTCCGATGAGGCTGGAACGACCCTTGATATACCACTTAGATGTTGGTGCAATGTATCCCAATATTATTTTAACCAATAGACTGCAACCTTGTGCTATGGTAGACGAAACAATTTGTGCTGCTTGTGACTACAATAGACCTGGGGCACTGTGCCAGCGAAATATGGCTTGGATGATGCGCGAAGAATATAGTAAGTTTCCTGTTTTGAACGAAAATAAAGAACCGCCTCGTATGAAAGTTTTCTTTAATGTCGTATATGGTCTAAAGCCGGACTCAACGACTCGTGTATTGGTTATTCATAATGTCGTAGACTTGACGTAATCATTTAGTGAGGTCGATCTACGAACGAAACAATGATATCATACATTGCTCTAAAAACATGTAGTTCTTTTCAGTGCGTTATCGTAGCGAGACAGAGACGAACTACATAGTTTTTGCGTTAGTAAAATAGCTTTAATATTTTTTTTGTGATTATTAATTGATAACTTTGTATATTACTTATTTCGTCTTAAAACATAATACCAGCAGAAATGGTTCTAATTTATTTAAAATTTAAACAATAATTGTTTTTAAACAAATTGTATAAATCAATTTCATCTGCCCGTACAAATTTTTTTTTCGGTTTTTTGGATCATTTTGAATAAAAAAAGGTTTCTTAATGTTTTCCTGAAGCTATTTTCTTGTGGCATTTTTGCAATTGACTAGTTTTGATGGGAAATAAGTTTGTGGCTTATTTCCCATCAAACTGGTTAATTAAAAAAGGTTTATTGTAATTTTTCTCTAAAGTTGATCGTTTTCAACTTATAATAAACAATTTAAAACTAACAAAAAAACGAAAAATTATGTTTTTTAAGGCTCAAAACACACAATTATTTTTGAATTCACCAAGCCTTGTTCTATCAGTTTCTGATATTTTAGTTTGGGCTTATTTGATTTTAAAACATTGTTTTTAGTTGTTTGAGGCCCTTATCATCACAACCTAAAAAATGGATTTATACAAAACTGTTTAATAAATTAGGACCACTTTTTGTATGGGCGACCTCTTGAACATTATTCTGCAGTATTTTATGAAAGTGATTATGCAAAAAATCTCATGGGAATATTTTTCCCGAGGAATTCGAGATTTTCGTCTCGTATAAACATATTTCGCTGAATTTAAAACCAAAATCCTATTATTTTTATATCGTACATTAATTTGTTATTTATTTATTTGTCCTTTAGATTTTTTTCAGTTCTTAAAAGGTTTATTTATAAGCCAAATTAGTGCAATGTAAATATTTTACATTTATACACAGCAATGTTTATCGGCAGTGAAGACGTAAATTTTTATTACATCTTTCAATGTGAGATAAAATAAAAATGCGATGACTAACTGGAATGTTTAAGATTAGAGAAACATAATATGTCATGTTTATTGGAAATGCTCGACATCATTAGCACGTGCAAATCCTACCCTGTCGCCTAATTTCCTATTAAATTAAAATGGTGCATGTTTTTAGGGTCCATTTATTTTTTCGGGCATGCGTATTTACGCATGTAAGGTTTACGAGGTTTTGAAACATCATTACTTAGCGAATAATCGTTACTTGCGTATACTTGCTATATCGTGTGAGTGGATTACAAGTACAAGTATTCGTCACTAGATGGTTTTCCATTGGTTGTCGGTAAAAATGATCCGAGTCAAAGGGATGACGATTATTCGTACACTTGCGAAGTACGTACTTGTCTATACTTGCAGAGGTGCTCAAACGAAATGCACAAAAGATTATCATTTACTGCGACTATTCATTTAGACCAGTGCATTTAGCACAAAAATCGGAATAAATCGATTTTTAAATACACCATCTAGAAATTTGCAACTTTTTGCATTGTGTTCAGGATGATTTCGGGAAAAAAGTCTAAAATAGATAACTGGGTGAAAATGCATAATTGCATTTTAAAGTGCATAAAATGCATCCAAAAGGGCACAAACATGTCAAAATAAGCATAAGGACCCATTTTTGTTACTCGGGGATTTTTGGGGTCGCTGAACACGAGTACGCCATCAGAACATACCCCCGGATGGCCCCGGAGTGGTGCCCAAGGTCACTGCTAAAGCGTCGTTTAGACACAGCGATAAGTCACAGCAACTTATTGTGATGACAAGTTGCTGTGATTTGTTGATGATTGAAACGCTGTTTAGACGCTGCGATATGTTGCTGTGATTTATCGCGATGTGATTGACCACAACAAGTTGAAGAGGGGAGTATTGTGTACACTTTACACCCTTCAATAAATTATAACGAGTTTTCTTCCTAACACATAGATCCTGTTACCTTCTTCATAACAAAAATATAAAGGTTGGGTGTGTTATACAGGGTATCTACAAAGTTATAACCAATTTTATATGAAAATTGTAACAAGTTCAACTCACTGTATAAATAAAAATAAGCACAACGGCAATGGTTTATTGAGGCCATATTTTTTTATTTATTGTCAAAATTTTTAAAAATTATTGATATTGCTAATGTACTTTATATCTAATACAGTGTGAGTTAAAACTCAAAAACTACCATTACCGTACTTTAATTTGTATACAACATTCTCTATGTCTAAATTTATTAGTTTTCGAGATATTTTCATTTTTCAGTGGACCAGTAGCGTGGCTACCCAGATCACCAGAATTTAATAAACTGGACTGATTTTTGGGGTTACTTTTACAATAGAATAAAGGTTATAAAATGCCTCCAACAACAAGAGATGAGATGAAAAATAGAATAAAAAGTGTATTTCGAAGTGTTAATTTACAAATGCTTCGTAGTGTAAGCAACTCATTCAATGGCCGTTTTTAGACATGCATAAAATGTGTTAGGCGGTCATTTTGAACAATGTTGTAATTACATAAATATTTAAAATATTTTAATTTTTTCAAAAATGTTGTTTTGTGTTCATGTCTTTTTTGTAAAAATTTTTACTGATAAATTATTTTTCGTTCTTTATTTGTTACACTGGTACATTTACATACAAAAGTAGTTTTTATTTGTTTTCACAAAATGTTTGTTTTGTGTTTGTTTTTTTTTGCAAAATTTATTATTAATAAATTATTTTTCTTTCTTGTTTCTTACACTTACACACAAAAATAGTTTTTAATTGTTTCAAAAATTGTGTAAGCATGTTGTGGGTGTGTTTTTTCTCTAAAATTTATTACTAATAAATAATTTTTCTTCTTTTATTCTCTACTTTGTTACATTTATTACCAGATTGATAATCAGTACTTAATCGTAAATTGTCAGTTTTAGACAATTCAGTCATGGCTTACTCAAAATTTGGAAAGTTTTAGACCCGTAATTAATAATTTGCTCTGAAAAATGAAAATATTTCGAAAACTAATAAATTTAGACATTTTTTAGGGAATGAATGTTTTAGGGAATGTTTTATAAAAATTAAAGTACGGTAATGACACTTTTCGATAGTGATATAAAATACAGGGTGTTCCATTTAAAATTACTGAGAAAATAATGTAGGTACTTGCGTTTTGACTCACCCTGTATTCAATATAAAGTAAATTAGCAATATCAATAATTTATGATATTGATATACGAACGAACTCCTAAAGTACGGAGAACAAGATCTAACTAAACAAATATTAAAACTAATACAAAATAATAGAACAAAACAGAAGAATGGAGATTAAGCATTCTAATACCTCCCTTCAAAAAAGGAGACAAATCGGACCCGGAGAATTATAGAGGAATTAACTTATTAAACACAACATTAAAATTAACAACCAAAGTGATAACAAACAAATTGACTGAAATTATACCATTAGCAGAAGAACAACAAGGTTTTAGGTCGGGAAGGTCATGCACTGACGCTGTATTTATAATGAGGTAAGTTCAAGAGAAATCGTTGGAATACAACGAACCGGCATATTTATGTTTCGTGGACCTTAAGAAAGCATTTGACATGGTCAAATTAAAGGACGTTCCATTTGTTATACTCGAGAGAGGTACCTCTAGGAATCATTAAAACGATCGAAAACATCTACCAGAACCACACAATAAAAGTAAAAGTGGAAGATGAACTAACTGACCTAATTGAAGCCGGCAATGGGATAAGACAGAGGGATTCATTGAGTCCTTTATTGTTCAACCTGATCATGGACGAAATAATAAAAAAAGTAAGAACTAAAAAAGGATAAAAAATGGGAGACAAACAACTCAAAATAATCTTCTATGCATACGATGCAATACTAATCTCTCAAAATGAAGAGATGATTTACAACGTATTCTGCACCAATTTAACATAACCGCCAGAAAATTTAACATGTTAATTTCCCCAAAAAAGACAAAATGCATGGTTATAACAGCAGATCCAATAAGATTTAAATTGGAGCTGGAAGGTCAGATAATAGAACAAGTGATGGAGTTTAAATACCTAGACATCACACTATCTAGCTACGGAAGGCTCGAAACAGAAGTGGAAGATCAAGTTAATAGAGCAAACAGAGCCGCAGGTTGCCTGAATGACACAATATGGAGAAATAAAAATATCGGAAAAGATATGAAAGGCAGAATTTATAAAACAGTCATCAGAACAATAATGACATACGCGGCAGAAACACGACCCGACACAGAGAGGACAAAAAGATTGCTCGAAACAGCGGAGATGAAAACCCTTCGAAAAATCGATAGTAAGACTATGGGACAGAGCTAGAAGTGCAGATATACGACAGAAGACAGGGTAAGAAACAGAAGAATAGAATGGAATGACCACATAAGCCGAATTACAACAGAGTAGGCAGGACAGTGAGACGGTTTCCCAATAGGAAGACGATCAGTGGTAAGACCACAAAAACGATGGAACGACAACTTACTAGAGACACATTGAAAAAACAGACAGTCATGTCTATACAAAAAGAAGAAGAAGAAGAATAATTTATGAAAATTTTGATAATAAATATAAAAATATGGCATCAATAATCCATTGCTTTTGTGCTTATTTTTATTTATACAATGAGTTAACTTGCTACAATTTGTCATATAAAATTGGTTATAACTTTGTAAAATACCCTGTATAACATAACCTGTTAATGGCGAAGTTAAGAAGATTTTGAATATTAAATAAAATACAGGGTGTTCCTGTAATGTAACCTTCGCCACCCTGTAATGGCGAAGTTAAGAAGATTTTGAATATAAAATAAAATACAGGGTGTTCCATTTAAAAAAACATAAGTTTGGTTTGCCACTATGTTATCGAACACCCTGTAACATTTATAATTAATTTTGAAATGTGAATCTCAAAGTTGGCTACAATTTTTGTTATTAACTTTTATTGCTATCTCTTGTTATAACGGATCTACGGAGCTTAACCCCACTAATCAATCACCCTGTACATATAATTCTTATAGTTGATAAAAGTATTATATTATTGTTGATTAATTGGCAAAGCCACATATAATCATTATCAAATAAATGGTATCCATTTAATAGGGAACTTGCATAAATTTTTAAATTCGAAAAAAATGTTATAAATCACAACAGAACATAATTTAAAACATGTATCAAAGATAAAAAAGTTGTGTTGTCTTTCGTTTGGCCCCTAAAGACGATTAAAAATTCAAATTCAAACAGGTGGTCCAAAACGCATCGTGACGTCACTTGGTTTTACATTTACATTTTTCCAATAAAGTAAACAGAATTTTAAATTAGACGTTATAAACGTCAGTAGAAAATACATTTATGTGACGTTACAAGTGTTTTTGATCGTTTGACCTATTCGTAGGAAATTTGTACTTTTACAAAATGGTTTTATTTTCAATAGTAAACCTTCGTTCCTTTCCTTCAAAAACAGTATAAAACTACAATTTTAACAAACTGGTATATATTATTACAATGACATACGATAAATGTCATTAGAATATAAATATTTTTGACTTATTCCACGACGATGAGCTTGCCAAATACCCAAGTAGGTGGAGGCCAATAAACTAAAGAATGAGAAGAAGAATATTCCTAAATATAAGGTTGTGTCTAGGTATACGCTAACGTGTACGCAAATAAAAAGAGTGTCAGTGATTTCTTATTTTTTATTTGTTTAGTGTTTGTTTTTAAATTAACTACGGAGTGCGGACAATTATTTAGTTCTTTTAATGAGTTTAAGAACATTTTAAAACAGTACGCAAAAGATAAGAGACTATAAATTAATATATATTTTTTTTAGTTATAAATGAAATAGTATTACCGTAAAAGATTAAAATAAAAGGAAGACCTAAAGCTTTCACAATAATAATTAACTTGTTTTAAAGCTATTATCCTTGTGGCATTTTTGTAATCAACTATTCAAAATGGGAACTAAGCCACAATTTAACTAAAAAATTGATTTTATTAACGTTTCGACTTCTAAACCGGATGTCCTTGTCAAAATACAAAATATTATTAAATTAAACAAAAATGTTGTTGCTTAGTAAAAATTTTTTTCCAATAATTTATTTAATCTGACTAATTTTTGTATTTTGACAATGACATCCGATTTGGACGTCTAAACGTTTATAAAATATTTTTTTTAGTTAAATTGTGGCTTATTTTGCATTTAGAATAGTTGATTATAATAATTCACTTATGTATAAAAATTATTTTAACAATATTTTGTACCTACATGTCATGTCAACTAAATACATATAATTATTTTGCTAACCTAAATATATACTTTTATATATACACATTGATTTATTACAATTAAGTTTGAAACATCTGAATAGTTCTGCTTCCCGTCCCTTAACAAATATGTTTCCATCAAACAAACACTAAACATATCAAAATAGCATGTACCAAAATATATAGTAACTCATCATCATCAGGGCTTTTCATTCCAGGTGGAATGTTTACCGCTCTTACTTAGAGCTCTCAGATTCGCTTATTGCGGTGAATCACTCCGCATTCCACTTGTATGTTGTCAAAGTTTGTTGTATGACTTGGCTTTCGTTACTATTTTCTTCCACTCATTTCGATATGTGCATAGTTCCCTCCAGCTTCTCACTTCCAGAATTTTGATATCTCTCATGACCTGGTCCTCCCATCTCTCTCTGGGTCTTCCTCTTGGTCTTTCAGTTGCCGGTTTCCATCTGGTGATCTTCTTAATCAGTCGGTCGTTTTTCCTTCTTTCTATGTGTCCCACCAATCTCAGCCTCTGTGATTTAATAAATCTAACTATATCTTCTCCCTTCATTATGTCTCTTAGTTCATGGTTCATTCTTCTTCTCATTTCTCCGTTGTCCATTCTTATCGGGCCCATGATGCGTCTGAGGATTTTCCTTTCGAATATTCTCAATTTTTCTTCATCTTTTTCCGTGAGGCACATTGTCTCAGCTGCGTACGTAACTACTGGTCTGATTGCAACTCTGTATATTTTCAGTTTTGTATTTCTGGATAAGTTCTTGTCCTTCATAAGCCTATGATATCTCCAGTATGTTTTGTTGCCTGTTAGTATTCGTTCCGTTACTTCTTCACTTCTTTTGTTTTGGCCATTCACTATTACTCCCAAATATTTAAATTGTTGGACTCTTTCAAAAGTGTAGGATGCTATTTTGATTTCTCTCATCGTGTTATCTTCTCTTCTAGAGCAGAGTAGATATTTTGTTTTTCCTTCGTTAATTTCTAGACCTCTTTTCCGTGCTTCTTTTGCCAGGATTGTTACTGCTTCTTTTAATCTTTCCTTGTCTCTTCCCATAAGAACTAAATCATCTGCATATGCAACTATTTGTGTTGAGGAGTGGGCTATAGTTCCTTTAATTTTGCTGGCCTTGACTGTTCCTTCTAGTGCTATGTTGAATAATGTGGTTGACAGGGAGTCGCCTTGTCGCACTCCTGTTTCTATTGCAATTGATTTTGTGCTACCTTCTTCTGTTGTTACTTTGGCTCGAGCTCCCTCCATGGTCATTTTTGTTAATCTGATTAATTTTGCTGGTATATCTTGATTTTTCATTTCAATAAATAATTTATTTCTTCCAATACAGTCAAAGGCTTGTCTGAAGTCTATGAAGAGGATGTGGAGTTCTATGTTGTGTTCGTGGCATTTTTCGATTGTTTGTGTAACTATGTGGATCGCATCTGTAGTGGATCTGCCTTCTCTGAATCCTTGCTGATAGTCCCCAATTTTTTTCTCTGTGAATTGATTGAGTTTTTGTTTAATGAGGGCTGTTAGAATTTTATATGTTGTACTCGGTAGAGATATTGCTCTATAATTGTTACAGTTTGTTACTTCTCCTTTCTTAAATATTGGTATAATTCTGCCTTCTTTCCAATCCTCGGGCATTTCTTCTGCTTCCCATATTCTAACTAAGTTATTCCCATATTCAAAGTTATTACGAGTTTTTGAAGCGTGAAATTTTGGAAATCTCATTTTTAAACAAAACTGAACATTATTATCTAATAAAAAAAAATGTGCAAGTTCCCTATTGGATATGTAAATAAATTCTAATTTGGTAAGATTCTCCTAAATTAATGCAGCCCAACTCCAATGATAAATCGCTGTACCGTTTAGACACGACGATAAATTAAAACAACTCGATCGTTACAATAAGTTGATGCAACCCGATACCAACTTCAATCCAACTCCAACTTCGATAAGTCGCTGCGATGCACCGTTTACACACGATGATAAATTGCAACAACTCGATTAATATCGATAAGTTGTTTGATTTATCGCTGTGTCTAAACGACCCTTAAGGCATGTTCTCTTCTGGAATTTGGAGGGTTTTTGGGCACCAGGTGCACCGGGGGTCGGTTCTGATGGCGTATTCTTGGTCAGCGCCCCAAAAAACTCCCCGAGTAATCTGTTTGCATCAATTTAGTGCTGAAAACCCTCGAAACTATATATGACGTGCCTTAGCAGTGAACCTGGGCACCAGGTGCTCCGATTCTTATGGCGTATTCGTCTTCAGCTACCCGCAAAACCCCAGAGTAACAAAATCTGCCATTAATAAACGTTTTTTGACATGTTTATTAGGGTGGTGCGAAAAACGTCAAGTTGATAATTCCGTGTCGCTATAGTGCGGAAAAGTTGCGATTGGTAATTACAAGAAAAACAGAAAAATTATTTAAATCGGACTTTACCTTCCGATCCCGCAGCGGACCTAAAGATTATAAAAAAAAATGAAATTTTACCTTTTTGTTCAAAAAATTTTATTTATCCTCCGTGTACGTTTTATTTATCGCTTTAGTAAAATTTATTTACAGTTTGTATGGTTGAATAATTAAAAAATAAGTTTACGCATTTAACGAATATCTTCCGATCCCTCAAGGTCAATCAAAATCTATAAAAATTTGAAATTTTTGATGATTTTGATAAATTAAAAAACATTTAGTGATCTCATTTTTCTGTTACATTGTGAAGCTCTTCGCTTGTTTAGATATTGCATGACAATATTTAAACAACCCAGAACTCAAAACGAGGGGGTGGTTGCACTTCTAGCTCCACGTGCACCCTTCTCTCCAACCAACCAATGAGTGTGTATTTTTTACATTACATATTTGCATATGTACATTTCTTTTTCATCTGTTTGTGTCCAGCTCTTAAAAGCCAACTTTGTATTGTGATTTCTTGGTAAAATCTGGCAGCATGGACCTTGATTTAACACTTTCAAGTCCGGCGATACGACTCGCGTGTTGTCAATCAGGTGCCGCCGACACGAATACCGTGTTCACGTTTCAACAATTTTCCAATGACTGTAAAAAAGTGGCACATGAGGCAAATATCAGATATTGGCCCGGAGCTGAAAGTGTTAAGTGTTATCCTGATGAATCCATCTCTTGATTGGAGTGCACATACATCAGCATTAGACGATGCTTCCGTGATCAACTTTAGGAACCGCTCGTCAGCTTGCGTGTGGCAGGGATAGTTTTGTACATTCCAGTCTGGCATGTCGGACGATGTAATGCAAGGAGTTATATCTTCATTTGAAACTCTTCAAGGAAGTGGTGGAGAAGATAGTTTTGCAACATTCCAGTCTATTATTTTAGTTTAGTCCTGTGCTTTAAAATTTCAAGTAGTAGGGAGAAAGGAAACACATTAGAGAGCTAGTGCTAAGGAGAGTGTTAAAAGCCGGACAGACTAAAGCCAAGGGCATAAGTATTAGAAATCTCATCCGTCCTACTTTAAATTTTCAAGCACTGATATAATAAACTGGAATGTTACAAGACTATGTTCTCCACCAGTTCTTCGAAGAGTTTTAAATGAAGATATAAGTTCCTGCATTACATCAGGATACATGCCAGACAGGAATGTACAAAACTATCCCTGCCACACGCAAACTGTCGAGCGGTGCGTAAAGTTGGTCACGGAAGCATCGTCTAATGTATGTGGGCCCCAATAAAGAGATGGATTTATCAGGGCAACACTTAAATCAGGGTCCATGCTGCCAGATTTTACCACCAAATCACAATACAAAGTTGGCTTTTAAAAGATGGACACAAACCGATGAAAAAGGAATGTCAATATGTAAATAATGTAAAAAACTCACACACTATACATATGTATACTAAATCTGTATCCAGCATCAGTTTTTATATATCTGTTGCAGTATAAGGCGAGAATAGAACGAGCTAGAGCAGCATTTAACCACATGAAAAAGCTCCTCACATGCAAAGATGTATCTCCCCTAAAACTACGTCTCGTTAAATGCTACATTTTCCCGATCTTACTATATGGTGTGGAGGCCTGGTCGCTGACAGAGACGCTCAAGAAAAAACTAGAAGCATTCGAAATGTGGGTGTACCGACGCATTCTTCGTATATCCTGGACCGAACATGTCACCAACATAGAGCTAAAACACAGAATCGGAAAAAAGAAAAAAATCGTGAGCACAATTAAACAAATGAAACTTGAATATCTAGGCCACGTATTGAGACACGATAAGTACCGTCTACTGCAATTGATTGTCCAGGGAAAAATAGACAGTAAACGAGAGCCCGACAGAAGAAGACATTCGTGGCTCCAAAATCTGCGCAATTGGTTCGGGCTCACATCAGTCGAACTATTCAGAAGTACCGCAAGCAAGATCAGAATTGCCATGTTAATAGCCAACTTTCACAACGGACATGGCACTTGAAGAAGTTGCAGTTTTAGCTGCACGAACTGATCCTCGGACAGCCAGGCAGGCAGAGGGACTGCACAATAATACCACAGGAACATTTTTTTAAATTTATTTCGAATGATCCGTTACTTTATTGGATGTTTCGACTTCTAGTTTGGAAATCGTAAAGACGACAAGTCGAATTTATTTCCAAAAATAAAATAAATAAAAAAAATTATATACATATAATAAAATATTTGACAGCGTATAACCCTTTTACTGCGGATGACGTCGAAAGACATCATTCGATTTTTAAGTCACAGGCGGATGACGTCTTTCGACGCCATCGGCACAGGCAAATAACTTATATACTTTGGTATATTGTCAGCCGTCTTTCGAGCCATAAGCTGCGAAATAGTCTAAGAGCTGGGAGCGGATTTTGTGCGTGACAAGTAATATGGAAAAACTATACGGGGATATGTTGAATTAGTTGTGTACATGACTTTCCCCAACGGCCGGAAAACAGAGTGGGGGACGAGGGTAGTTATAAGGGGTCAAAGTCGCGGCTTTTATTATTTTTATTTTGTGACGCTCATGATCGAGATAGTGCACCAAAATTTGGGAATGAGTAGGTCATGACGCAACTAAGTAAAATCTCCAGGGGCGGAACGCTGCGTGGCCGACAAAGGGGTGCGGGTAGGGGTAAATATAAAAAATATAAGGGGTTTTTTGCGACGTTCGTGATTGAGATAGTGCACCAAAATTTGGGAATAAGTAGACCATGAAATAACTAAGCAAAATACCCAGAGCCGGAAACCCGAGTGGGAGACGAGAGTAGTTATAAGGGGTCAAAGTCGCGGTTTTTATTATTTTTTTTTGTAACGCTCATAATCCAGGTATCATCATCATTCTCTTTGCCTTATCCCTATGCGGGGTCGGCTTCCCTAATTGCATTTCTCCACGCAATTCTATCTTGGGTCATATCAATAATAATCCCCCTTACCAACATGTCCTGCCTAATCGTCTCCCCCTACGTCTTCTTTGGTCTTCCTCTCCTGCTCCTTCCAGGAATCTGTACTTCAGCAATTCTTCGTATTGGGTGATTAACGTCTCGACGTTGAACATGACCAAACCATCTCAACCTATGCTCTCTCATTTTGGCATCAATTGGTGCCACACCTAGACTTCCCTAATATACTCATTTTTAATTTTATCCTTTTTTGTCACTGTCTAAGCATTCTCATTCCCGCCACATGCATTCGTTGTTCGTCTTTCTTTTTCACTGCTCAACATTCAGTTCCGTACATCATAGCCGGCCTTATGGCTGTTTTATAGAATTTTCCCTTCAACTTCATTGGAATTTTCCTGTCACACAGCACACCACTCGCTTCCTTCCACTTCATCCATCCAGCCCTAATTCTACTGCATGCATCTCCATCTATTTCTCCATTACTCTTTAATACCGATCCCAGGTACTTAAAACTATTGCTTTTTACAATCAGTTCACCATCCAAAGATACCATTTTATTTGTAGTAACTCCATCTTAATTAGCATTCCAAATACTCTTTCTTTGTCCTACTAAGTTTTAAACCTTTTTCCTCGAGAGCTTGTCTCCACTGTTCCAGTTTTTGTTCTAAGTCTCTCACTATTTCCTACTAACACGACATCATCAGCATACATTAAGAACCATGGAATGTTACCCTGTAGTTTCGCTGTTATCTGGTCCAAAACTAATGAGAATAAATACGGACTAAGCACCGAGCTTTGGTGCAATCCTACTTTCACATGAAATTTATCAGTCTCTCCCACACCTGTCCTAACACTAGTCGTTACTCCCTCATACATATCCCTCACAATCTTTACATATTCACCAGGGACCCCTTTCTTATTGACTGCCCACCACAGAATCTCTCGAGGAACTCTTATCATATGCTTTCTCAAGATCAATGAATACCATATGAGCGTTTGTTTCTTTACTCCTGTATTTTTCCATCAACTGCCTTATAATGAAAATTGCATCTGTTGTTGATCTGCCCTGCATAAAGCCAAATTGATTCTCGGATATTTCCATGATCCAGATTTTTTTATAGCCTTTTTTCTATTCGTAATGTCTAATAAAGGCCTCTCCCATTTCTCGCCATTCATCTCTGTTGTGTGTGAGGCGTTTCCACATTGGTCCTGCGACTCTTTTGATGTCATCGCTCCAGCGCATTTGAGGTCTTCCTCTTGGTCTCTTCGCTTCGTACGGTCGCCAGTTTCCAACTTCTTTGCTCCATCTACCATTTTCGAGACGTTCGTTGTGTCCAGCCCATTTCCTTTTTAATTTAGCCGCTTGTTCCACGGCATCCCTTACTTTTGTTTTGTTTCGGGTTGCCGATCTATGAGTGAGATACCAAGCATCTGTCGTTCCATGGCTCTTTGAGTTTTTCTAATCTTGTCCATGTTCATTTTTGTGAATGTCCAGGTTTGAGCTTCGTAAGTGAGAACGGGAAGGATACAAGAATCGAACACTTTGGTTCGAAGGTATTGTGGTATCTTTTTGTCTTTTAGTATATATGAGAGTTTTCCGAATGCAGCCCATCCCATTCTGACTCGTCTGCTTATTTCGGTAGTTTGGTTTTCTTTGTTTACATTGATATTCTGACCCAGATATATATATATATATATATATATATATATATATATATATATATATATATATATATATATGTTTTGTTCCTTGGATGGTTATCGTTGGTTGATCATCTTTGTTCGACATTAGTCGAACATGATCCAGATAGTGCACCAAAATTTGTGAATAAGTAGACCATGACATAACTAAGTAAAATCCCCAGAGCCGGAAACCAGAGTGGGGGACGAGGGTAGTTATAAGGGGTCAAAATCGTGGCTTTTATTATTTTTTTGTGACGCTCATGATCCGGATAGTGGACCAGAATTTGAGAATAAGTAGGTCATGACGTAACTAAGTAAAATCTCCAGAGGTGGAATGCTACGTGGCCGATAAAGGGATGGGACAGGGGTGAATACAAAAAATATAAGGGTTTTTTGCGACGTTCGTGATTGAGATAGTGCACCAAAATTTGGGAATAAGTAGACCATGACATAACTAAGTAAAATCCCCAGAGGCGGAAACCAGAGTGAGGGACGAGGGTAGTTATAAGGGGTAAAAGTCGCGGTTTTTATTATTTTTTTTGGCAGGAGTGAATATAAAAATTATAAGGGATTTTTTGTGACGCTCATGGTGGAGATAGTGCACCAAAATTTGGGAATAAGTAGATCATGACATTACTAATTAAAATCTTCGGGGGCGGAACGCTGCGTGGGGGACAAATGTGCTGCATCACAAAAAAAATAATACAAACTGCGATATTGACCCCTTAAAACTACCCTCATCCCCAACTCTGGTTTCCACCCCTGGAGATTTTGCTTAGTTACGTCATGATCTACTTACTCCCAAATTTTGGTTCACTATCTCGATCACGAACGTCACAAAAAATCCCTTATAATTTTTATATTCACCCCTGCCTCCACCCCTTTGTCGGCCACGCAGCGTTCAACCCGTGGAGATTTTACTTATTTACGTCATGACCTACTTATTACCAAATTTTGGTGCACTATCTAGATCATGAGCGTCACAAAAAGAAATAATAAAAACCGCGACTTTGACCCCTTATAACTACCCTCGTCCCCCCACGTATTATCCTCGTATAGTTTTTCCGTATTACTTATCATGCACAAAATCCGCTTCTATCTCTCCGACTAAAAGGGATAAGCTTGCTTTTTTGTAGCTACACCTTACATGAATATTTTTGTTTTAGTGCCTGCTTCTAAAAATGAATACCACCGAATCCAACAGCAATTAGAAACTGAGAAATTTCCTCCCGCAGTCCCTGGTGGACCTCCAAGGGCTTTTCATCAACTATCAAAATTAGATCAAGCGGATTATGAAAAAAAGAGGTTAACTGTTTATTGTAGAAAAGTATACAAGAAGTTAAAATGTACTCGAGTTGAGGAAAGAACTACTACTATATGCCAGAAAGAAAACTCCTTTTATGTCGATACTGTGAGAGCTTTTAGAGATCGAAGGTATGCTACTTCTACAAATTTGTTGAAGATGAATATAAATAGTAATAAATCCGTTCAAATGTTCAAATTATTTATTCATATTAATTATTAAGATCAAATGGGTGAATCTACACTCATGGACAGAAATAAGGAAGATTTTGAAATTATCATCTGAAGTGAAATTTCTCGTGCTGCAATTCTTAGCTCTCCCAGTGTCACGATAAATAGGATTTATTTTCCGAATGCGACGTTTTAAAATGTCATATTATGCATGATATGGGTGGGCTATATGGTGGTCAATATAATCTTATGAATTGAATCTCATCATTTACTATTCTAGCGACATGACGTGCGTTATCGTACATTAGCACGGATCAGTCATATCCAATATGGCCGGCAAAATTTTTTCAATGTACAGTTACGATCACGGAATAGTTTACACCTTAATTGTTTTATATTGTAATACTGTAAAATTGCAGTGTCGTACGAATTTGATAAATGTCGTAAGTCGAAAAATTTCAAAAAGTTAATGCTTGTCAAAAACTTTGCGAGTGTTGAAAAATAAAATCCTCCAAAATGGTTAGAATGCATTTTAATGATGCGTAAAAAGCAAGAGCAATTGCCAAACTCGAAGAAGGTTGGTCACTAAGGCAAGTTGCTGCAGATTTGAACGTGAGCCATATGTGCATATGGAAAATCCAACAAAGATGGGATAATTTTCACTCTATAGCACCGTTGGGCGGTTCAAGAGGGCAGATGATCTCCATAGATCAACAGGATGAGATGTTAGTAGATTATTTGAGAGAATCTTCTTTTGCCACATTTCAAAAAGCTAGCGAAGAGACAGCGTTTCCTGGCTGTATTGGCACTGCACGTAGAAGAATTAAAGCAAGTGGACTGATAAATTGTGCAGCTGCAAAGAAACCTTTTTTGACTGAGGATCACAAGAGGAGGCGAGTTGCATTTTGTAATGAATTTATAAACCGTGAAGAGAACTTTTGTTCTAGGGTTGCATTTTCCGATGAAAAAGCATTTCAGTGATATAGTAATGGTCAAATAAGGGTTTATAGGCCAAGAAATCATAGGCATGATGAACAATACAGGGTGATTGATTAGTAGGGTAAAGCTCAATAGCTCCGTTATAGTAATAGATAGCAATAAAAGTTAATAACAAAAATTTTAGCCACCGTTGAGCTTCACATTACAAAATTAGTTAGGTCGATATTGCTAATTTTCTTTATATCAAATACAGGGTGAGTCAAAACGCAAGTACATTATTTTCTCAGTAATTTTAAATGGAACACCCTGTATTTTATATCACTATTGAAAAGTACCATTACCGTACTTTAATTTTTTGATAACATTCCCTCTGTCTAAATTTATTAGTTTTCGAGATATTTTCATTTTTCAATGGACCAATAGCGTGGCCACCCAAATCACCAGAATTTAATAAACTGGACTGATTTTTTTGGGGCTACGTTAACAATGAAGTTTATAAAATACCTCCAACAACAAGGGATGAGATGAAAAATAGAATACAAAGTGTATTTCGATGTGTTAATTTACAAATGCTCTCCGTAGAGTAAGTAGCTCATTCAATGATCATTTTTAGGCGTACATAAATGTGTTAGGAGATAATTTTGAACACCTTATGTAATTAAATATTAAAAATATTTTATTAAAAGTAGCTTCTAATTTTTTCAAACATGTTTTTTTGCAAAATGTATTACTGATAAATTATGTTTCGTTCTTTATTTGTTACATTGTTACATTTACATACAAAAGTAGTGTTTAATTGTCTTCACAAAATATTGTATTTTGTGTTTGTGTGTTTTTTTGTAAAATTTATTACTAATTTTCTTTGTTTATTTGTTGCATTTTTGTTGTTTTGTTAAAATAATTTGCTCTGAAAAATGAAAATATCTCGAAAACTAATAAATTTGGGCATAGGGAATGTTATATAAAAATTAAAGTACGTTAATGTTACTTTTCAATAATGATATAAAATACAGGGTGTTCCATTTAACATTACTGAGAAAATAATGTACTTGCGTTTTGACTCACCCTGTATTTGATATAAAGAAAATTAGCAATATCAATAATTCTTAAAAATTTTGACAATAAATAAAAAAATATGGCATTAATAAACCATTGTTGTTTTGCTTATTTTTATTTATACAGGGAGTTGAACTTCTTACGATTTTCGTATAAAATTGGTTATAACTTTGTAAATACCCTGTATAACATAACAAACCTTTATATTTTTGTGGTGGAGAAGTTAACAGGATTTCGAATTTAAAATAAAATATAGGGTGTTCCATTTAAAAAAACATAAGTTTGGTCTGCCACTGTGTTATCGAACACCCTGTAACATTCTAACTAATTTTGTAATGTGAAGCTCAAAGGTGGCTAAAATTTTTGTTATTAACTTTTATTGCTATGTATTACTATAGCGGAGCTATTGAGCTTTACCCTAGTAATCAATCACCCTGTATACGCATCATTTAAGAAGTAGTGGAGGATTCTCGATCAACCTATGGAGATGGATAAGTGCTGAAGGCCCGGGCGTTTGTTATCGTATAGAAGAAAAATTAACAGGATTACACAACAAACATATTCTTTAGAACACAATGTTGCCATTGGTGATCTAGAGATTCCCCAACAACGACTTCATCTTTCAACATGACAATTGCCCGTTGCATACGAGTAGAATTGTTCGAGAATGGCTGGAAGAAACTCATTTTATTGTTCTTCCTTGGCCTTTCCGGAGTGCAGACTTTAACCCTGTCGAAAATGGGAAAAGTGTGGGCAGAGTTAACAAAGAAACTAAATGAAAAAAACCTTAGACCACGGCATAGAATTGAATTTTGGGAAGCAATTGAGCAGGCATGGGAAGATCTTGTTAACTATAACATGAGGGGATTGGTGCTATCTATGAACAGAAGACTGTAAAATTGTATTAACAATAATGGGGCTTCCACCAAATATTAATTATTGTTTATTATTTATCGTTGTTTTTCATTATTTAATATAAAATAGATAGATTTAAAATAAAATGGATATTTTAAAACCAGACTTCCTTATTTTCGTTATTAAGACCATAATCCATTTTATTCAAAAAAACTTCTTTCTATACTTTCCATTTTGTTAAATTTTGTAAAATATATTTATATTATTTTGATTTTTTAATTTTAATCAACCTGTTCTAGGTACACCACTAGTAACGTCACTTTGACGTAAAAGGTGCGTTTAAACGAGGTAAAAATTTAAAAGATCGGCTCCTAGATACGTAAGCCTGTAAACTATTCAATGATCGTAACAGTACATGGCAGCTGTCATTCACCCAATCGCCTCCATGGTCAAAATATGGAATATTTTAATTGGACATGTTAATAGGACTATCGAGCAGTGGAAAAATTTTCTGTTCACAGATGAGACCAAAATTCAGTTATGGAAACTAGATTGACGAGACTTCATCTACAGAAGAGTTGGCGAGCGGTATGCCAGTTGTAACCTCATATATAGAGGTTAAAAAACTGTAGAGGTACCTATTGCTTCAAAAGAATGTAAAAAACTGTAGAGGCGATTGGGCGAATGACAGGTGGCATGTACATTGAAAACGTGTTAGAAAATCATATTTTGCTAGTTGCCGGCTATATTGGATATGACAGATGTTAATGCATGATAACGCACGTCCTCATGTCGCTTAGGCCTGGATCCCGCAAAAGAAAAAAAAGTTGATTAACAGCAAGGTGAAAATTTGTTAATAGTTTAACGGTGACTAGTCGGACAAACTTTGATATATGGGAACACTGGAACAGGGGAAGTTTTAATGGTGGAACAGGTTAAAAATTTGGAACGTCAGACTACGAAAACGTCAGATGTATTTTGTCGGACAGAACTTGCAATTGATTTGTTGCCCTTTCATTAAACTCATGCTCATTAAACTCATTTTAACTCTCATGCAAAAAATCAGACTGTTGTTTATCACCAACTGCGCATTTTAATGAGTGGAACACGAAGAACATGTCAAATGACAGGAATCATGTTGGTTAGTAATAGCAGTCTGATTTTTGCATGAGAGTTTAATGAAAGGGTAACAATTCTTTAACCTGTTCCACCATTAAGGTACTATTACACTTTACAAGACCAAAAATAAGCATTTTTTCAAGATTTTTCTTCTCAGAACCTTTATTAAAAATGAACATAAAACTTTTTACATATTAATATCTAACTCTTAAAGAATACAAAAAATATTTTTTTTTCATTTATGCACGTACACTAATATTGTAGAGGGCGCCAAATTCGAGGCCTCGAAAAAAAGTAGTTCCGACAGCGGACAGTTAATCTCAGGATTGGAACCTCTGAAACACAAAAATCGTACGGCATTTTAAAAAGGAAGGTTTCTTACGTGACAATTTACCACCGTTAGTGAAAAATTTCACAAAAAAAGATTTTACGGAAATTTGAAAAAAATTTGTGAAAATATCACGCGTTTTTCTTCAGTTTTTCATGGTTAAAAAATATTAATTTTTTATTTTTTAGCAAATTTTCAGCTTGCTATTAATCAACTTTTTTTTTCTTATGCGGGATCCAGACCTAGCTAGAGTAGTAAAGGCTTATCATGATGAGATTCAATTTAAAAGATTATACTGACCACCATATAGCTCATATCAGATTTAAATCTGATCAAGCATTTACATATATGACACTTTCGGACAAGAAATCGACAAAACATTCGGACAAGAAATCCTGTTCCTATGACACTGGGCGAGCTAAGGCTTGCAGCATAAAAATTTTTATTTCACATGATAATTTCAAAATTTTCATATTTTTATCCATGCGTATACAATAAGAATCACAAAATTCCCTGTAACTTCTTTGGAACATATAGGCCATATATACCAATACTCAAAAATAGATCTTCTATAATATAGAATAGATTGGACAGATTGGAAAGGAAACATGAATGCTAATTTTATATTATTTGTATGTTAACAGAATGTACCAATTAGTTCAATCAGAAGAGGACAGCCGATTTCCCAAAAAATAAATGCCCGCCACACCGTTCGCCATGCAGTAGCAATTGAATCTAACAATAAAAGCCCATTTATTAGCTTAGAATCACATTATACTCTACAAAAGACTTGGCAAAACAATTTAACACTATGTTTTAATAACAGTATATCTGAGATGAATTTATTAGATGTTCTCTATAATTCATAATAATAACTTAGAAGTAACTTGAAGAAAATAATTAAGAATCAATGAAAACATTTCGTAGTTTTATATAAATGATAAAAAATATTAATAAGATATTTAACAACTGAAGTCAATCTTGTAGATCAGCGGTTTCCAACCTTGTTTAGCTTGAGGCACACTTACTTAAAAACTCATTCAGCCACGGCACAGTTGGGTAAATAATCTCTTATTAGTATAATCATAATGTATTGTTATGTGATTTTTTTACTATGTTACTTTCTTTAAAAATATCATTTAAAACATAGTTCATTGAGTTAATGCTGTGCTCATTATGGAAACTAATTAGGAAAATTAAGAAAACAAAATTTTAATGCACTTACAAACATGTATTTTGTGTTAAAGAGACGAGTTGATAATAAAAAATAATCGAGTATAAAACAGAATGTTCGTCTAATTAAAAATAGTGACACCATATCTAATGCGATATTTATGCTTGGTGACCCTTCATTATTAAATCCTTTCTATACAGATACAGCGCTCCACGCTAAGAATAGAACATTGCCGAGATAACCCCATGTATTTCTTATGAATGATAGAAGCGCGCCAATGCCATGCCGTACTCGATAGAATGAATCATAATATATCGGCAGTCGAGTAGCTCCCCATACCCGAGAGGTTTGAGAACACTGATCTTCATAAGCGCAATGTTCTATTCTTAACGTATAACACTGAATAGGACGTATTGTAGACAAGCACACCCTCAAGTCGTCCTCAAGATTTTAGCTGTGAACCATTTTTGTTCTTGATGGCGTTCATCAACGAGAAAGCGGATTCACAGATATAAAAAGTTGAAAACGGTATTATTGGAGTCATAGCTTTCTTTGTGACCAGTGGATATTCATTGAAGAGTGGAATCCAAAATGATGCAACATCTACATTAACTTTAATTTTCTTCAGTTTTTACTGACCCTCTGCTTCTTCAACTAGTTTACTGTACTTAAGTTTAAGTCCACGTTTTAAGGTCGTTTTTTATATCTATCAGTTCACCCTCTTTATCAGTAGTGATGAAGGCTGTGTCAACTCGATGTGTGAATTTCGCACCCAGTCCATTGATGACGTATCGCGGGTGGGAAAATACTTTTTGATATTGTCATTCAGCTTACTAAGACTTTTCAAAAAAAAAGGTCTGACATATTTGGTTCTACATTGCAATTGTTTGTTAACTCAAACATGTCCCACGAGGCTTGATTTTCAACTTTCTTTATCCACAGTAAAAGCTTTTGCTGGAAGGAACTGATTTTATCAGTAGAGGTGAGGATGTTTTCTTGCTTTCCCTGCATGCCCTTATTTATCTCGACTCTATATATCTTCAAACGCTATCTCCACAAGCAGTAATATGTTGAAATAACGCACGTCTGCATACGATACTGCTGCTACCGCATTCTGTTGGTCGAGTGTTGAACTATCGAAACAGCAGACAAGCGCAGAACAGAAGTTTTATTCAATGAAAAATAGTCGGTAAAAGTTATTATCACGGCAAATTAAAAAAGTAAATACTAGTAGAAAAGACGGTAAAATTTCGCGGCACACCTACAGGGACTTCAGGACACACCAGTGTGCCACGGTACATTGGTTGGGAACCTCTGTTGTAGATGGCAACTCAGTCATCAGTGTGCGTGCGTGATGCTTTCGTGAGTGTATGTCTGGTTTTATGTATGAGAGCGTTCTTTTATATACACTGCCTGTTTTCTCCTTTTAGTTTTGTTAAATTGTCGTGTATAATATAAGTTGTGTGCTAGTGTGGACAGGTAGATGGCATTAGACAAAATATAAGTTAGCTTTATCCATTCGCTTTTTGAAGTTTGCCATTTTTCGTGAATGAAAAGAAAGTTTAAAATAGTTTTTGATTAAGGTGCTCTCGATAAATCGAATATTTTGAAAGAAAATTGTTTTTAATAACAGATTAATTGACAATGAGGCAAGATCAAGTAGCGCAAGCTATTGTTCTGCAACATTCTGCAGCATAATGATGGACATTCCATTCTGTATATCGAAGAAACACTTGGATTTCCGCAACGTATAATATCCAATGATTCACAAAGGTATCGAGAAACTGGTTCTTACTTAAAAATACCTTGAAAGGAGAGACCAAGGGCAACAAACACCCTGGAAGATCGGTTTCTTAGACATCAAATAATTCTAGTACGGACAGTTACTGCTACAGCATTGACTATTGTTTGTTTTTTAACCAAGAGGAGTGATTCAAATTTACCGCGCCGTAATGCGTGTTTCTAATTGGTCCAACCGCAGGCAAGTTTACTCCACTGTTGTTAAATTTTGACACTAATGACAATATGAAATTTTGGCACTTCCGTCATTATATAGGTTAACCAAGTATATCGGCGATTTTTTGTGTTTTCTGCATTATTCCTTTAATTTTTAGATTTTTAGTCTACTTTTATATAAAAACAGTTGTTTTTAGAACTCTTTAGCGATGTGTTAGTATAATATAATATGTATGGATTATCATCGAAAGCTGATATGATCAACGAAAAAAGAAGATTAATTTGGTGACTTTTTTAGTAACTTTCTTGGGTGTGAATCTATCTTTTTAGTTTACTCCTCTTGGTAAAAAAATCAAGTATAGGGGACTGGAAGATGTTCATGGTACCATTCACGTGATACCGTACGCAGAAAAATAAGCAAACAAAATTTATCACCTTGCCCTTTATTGGACGCATCTTATCGAAAATAACGCTTGGATTTCTCTCATGTCCATGCATATTGAGATATGGGAGATTGGAAAAACAGAATTGGTTTACAGAACCTAGAACCTAGAGTATAGTTTGGTGGTGGAGATATAATGGTACGGAGCGGCATTTTTTGGAAGCACAGATCTTGTTATGTTAGGGGAGGTAGCCTTAACGCTGATAGGTACATTAGGGAATGTCTGGAAGAACGTGTGGTCTGGTTAACAAATCGGAACAAATACCGCAAAACGAGATTGCTGCTTTGATCTAGTCTATGCCATTAAGTATAAGAGCTGTTATTCGAGCACAAGAAGGAAATACTGGGTTTAATATCCACATTTTAGAATTATTTGACGGAAATTTTAGGAAACAAAATGTCTTGTTTTATATATCTTAAAATTCTTTGTATAGTTTAAGGACTTAAATGTGTAACATATTTTATTTTTCAGATATGAATACAAAGGTTTGTCAAAAAAAGCAAAACAAGCTGTGTCCGATGCTGTTAAAGGTGGTGACGCATCAGAAATTAAATCTGCCAAAAATCGAGAAGTTTTGTATGACTCACTGCAGCTGGCACATAAATGCATCCTTAACTCGTTTTACGGCTACGTAATGAGAAGAGGGTAAGTTTTATTTTAAAAATTCAAACAGATTTCAATTTTAAAAATGACAACTTCATAAAATCAGAATGTAAAATATTAAACCTTCCTTGATATATTTATTATTAGTTATTACTATATGGGGATTCTACTATACGGTTTATAGACGTTTCTAAACAAAATAGCTGCCGAACTTAATTTACAGATATAAGAAGAGATTAAAAAGAATCAAAAGTATCAGATCATCGATTAACAAATTAACTGAAATTAATTTAAAAGTAGCGATTATAATATTCTTCGAGAAGCGTTATAAGAAAGGATACCTAGAACTTTTATTAAATACAATAAAAAGTTTACCGTCTGACTACATATTTGCAATATTGACCAATAATTTTTCTGTATTTGTCGCTCATAAGTTAAAGGTTTGCTAATGGGATGACAAATTAGATCTTACATGAAATTATAAGTTGAAAATGAAAGAAGCAACAGTGTATCGAACAGTAATCCCAATACTCCCAATGACATGTTTTATTATGTACTTTGTGAAAAGTTCGATTGTTTACGTAAAAAACAACTATTTTCAATGGGAAATAAGCCACAATTTTACCAAAAAAATGATTTTCGTTTCGACGTCCAAGTTTTACCAAAGAGTACAAATGTAGAATTTATGACGTTACTAAAGTTTCAAAGGTGTTTGTATACACCGGCGATGGGGTGCGTATACAGGGTGTTTCATTAATAATTGTCCATATAGTAACTGGAGAAACTTTAGCACAAAATACGAAGATTTAACCTAAAACACTTTAATAAAATGTGGTTCCTTACTGAGTTACAGGGTGTTTTATCTAAAAATTTAAGCTCAGCATTTTAAAACTATTCGACGTATCCTTTTCATACTTGGCAGGAAGTATAGGTACTGTACAAACTACTAAATTATGTTAAACAAACGTTTATGGCTATTACCAGAGGCGTACGAGGGGGGAAAGTGAATGGTTGACCCTTTCCAATTTCCACGCCACTGGCGAAATTGCTATTTTAGTTCAATTTTTGGATTATCCAATACTTTCTATGAAAATAATATACTCTTCATTCGCAACGATAAAGTCATTATTTTTCGAGATATTTAAAATTAAAAATGAAACGACACGGTTATTTTGATCAGTGTATTGGGTCGCTTCATTTTTAATTTCAAATATCTCGAAAACTGATCATTTTATCGTTACGAATGAAGAGTATATTATTTACATAAAAAGTATTGAAAAACCAAAAAAATACACTAAAATAGCAATTTCGTCAGTGGCGTAGAATTTGGGAAGGGTCAACCAGCCACTAGCCCCTGTCGTACGCCTCTGGTAGTAGCTAGAAACGTTTAATTTATCTTAATTTAGTAGGGTGTACAGTACCTACACTTTCTGCTAAGTATGATAGGGATACGCCAAATAGTTTTAAAGTACTGGGTATAAATAATTTTTGAAATTTTAATCATATGAATGATATCATAAACATAAATTAATCAAAATAACTGTGCCGTTTCATATTTAACCTCGAATATCTCGAAAACTAATGACTTGATCGTTACCAATGAAGAGTATATTATTTACGTAGAAAGTATTGTAGAATCTAAAAATGGCACTAAAATAGTAATTCCTTCAGTGGCGTAGAATTTGAGAAGGGTCAACCATTCTCCATCCCCTGTCGTACGCCTCTGGTAGCAGCTAGAAACGTTTGTTTATCATAATTTAGTCACACTTTCTGCCAAGTATGAAAAGGATACGTCGAATAGTTTTAAAATGCTGAGCAAAAATAGTTTTTAAATTTTTAGATAAAACACCCTGTAACTCATTAAGGAACCACATTTTATTAAAGTGTTTTAGGTGAAATCTTCGTATTTTGTGCTAAGGTTTCTCCAGTTACTATATGGACAATTATTAATGAAACTCCCTGTATATCGCTTTATAATTTACTTTACTTAACCCTTTCATTGCTGACGAAATATACCTAAAGCGACCTGAGTGCTCACTCGATTTTTCGCTACATTTACATTGTAGTGTTTTGGTCGAGATGGCCCTGGAATTGCTTCATCCATAATATTATGAATCTAAACTGTATGTATAAGCGAGGGCCCTACAGCTTCTGCTGCTTCTCGCATTTCGATCGCCATCTTTTTCTATCTCTCCAGGTGTCTTCATCAATGACTCTGTCTTTCACGGTTTCCATAACTTCCACTATAACATAACTATCCAAGCTTGGCTTTGAATGAATCTACACTGACGTTGTAAATACACTTTTACCTACGTACTCCATAGAAATATAACTTGTTTCAGTCAAAATCAAACAAATACTAACCTCTAAACGAATGTTGTGCATATCTGCATATTACGCCTGAAGACGTCATGCGCACTCGGCAGTAGTAACGGTATGACGTCCTTAGATGGCATCAGCATTCAAAGGGTTAAAACTGTTTATAGCCCAGTACATTTTAACAGTACAACAAAAGTTGAACTTGTGCCGTTGGTTGCTTTTACTTGAGGGGTGACAGTCATCCCTTCTCGGTGGTGAAAAAATGCGCGTTTAAAATAAGTCCAGAAATGGATAAATTGACTAATTCTAAGCAACTTTCGTTCTATATAGTTTTTTAATTAAGTCAATACTTTTCGAGTTATTTATGATTGAGAATATTTATTTTTCGACAAAAAACACGTTTTCGGGCGGTTTTTTTTGCAAAAATACAAAACAAAATACAATTTTGAAATACAAAGTATTTCATAAAAAAAATATTCTTAGCAAAAATTTAGCATAGAAAAAAAAACGAAAAAAGTTGTGTACTCATGAAAAAAATGTCTATAGACCCTGCAAAAGCAAAGTTGTAACTCATGAAAAATAAGTTCTTATTCGTCAAATTCCAAATCGAATATTTCAACGTTGAAGTTTTCATAATTTTCAATATTTCAACGTTCAACCAAGAAATGAAACACTTTTCAGGAAAAACCCATTTAAACCTTTTTTTAAAGTGTTTAAAAAAAGCTTTGTTTTTTTTTACAAAAGTTTCTAGCATCAAAATTAAGCGAGTTACGCTCAAATTAATGTTGGCTCCCTTTTTTTGGTAATAAAAAAATCATGAAAATTTCTCCCTATTTAGAACCCCAAATGAAATTAACCGATACCGCTTTACAAACAATTTACTTTACTTATGTATTCTTTATAATATGATACATAGGTATGTAAGTTTCATAGGTTTAAAGTGCTTATTTTTGAAAGGGTTATAGTTGAAAGGGCTTGAACGAGTCAATCAGGAGTTTACGCAAACTTTGAACAGCCATATCTTAACCAATTTTTGTCTTACAGAAAAACAAAATGAAACTAGCATATTTATAAAAGCAAAATCTCTATTTTGAAAAAAAGGGATTTTTTCCAAAATTTTTAGAACAAACTTTTTTTCTATAAGACCAATTTGTTTCCAAAATAGGCAATTCCAACCGGTCAAACAGACAGATCGTATAAACAATAGACATACATATAAAGTAAATGGTAAGCGGTAAAGATTTATTTAGGATGCCAAATAGGGGGGAGTTTTTCATGATTTTTTCTATCAAAAAAAAGGTGCCAACTTAATTTTGAGCGTAACTCGCTGAGTTTTGATGCTAGAAACTTTTATAAAAAATAAAAATAAAGCTTTTTTAAACACTTCAAAAAGTTTTAATGTTTTTCCTTAAAGTTGCTTAATTTTTTGGTTATTTCACGCTGAAATATTCGATTTGGAATTTGACGAATAAAAACGTATTTTTCTTGAGCTACAACTTTAATTTTACTGGGTTTATAGACTTCATCAATACACTATTTTTTCCTTTTCTTATAAGCTAAATTTTCACTAAGAATATTTTTTTCGATAAAATACATACTTTTTGACTTATTATTTGCGAAAAACCGCCTGAAATCTTTTTTTTTTTTTTGTTGAAAAATACACATTTTCACTCGCAAATAACTCAAAAAATTAACTTAGTTAAAAAAACTCTATAGAACAAAAGTTACTTAGATTTAGTCAATTTAAACATTTCCGGACTTACCTTAAACGTATGTTTTTCACCCCCGAGAAGTAAAAGCAACCAACGGCACAAGTCCAACTTTGAACAGGAGGGTAAGTAGAACCGAAAAACCCAATTTTCATTCAATTCGGAGTTGACTCTGAAAATTACACTCCAAAACGGTCATTTACTGGGCTATTAAAAATCTTTTAGCGGTTAAATATCTAAAACTATATTTTTAGCATAGTAAGTGATAATACAGTAGAATCCCTCTATAACGAGAACTGAAATGGCGGACCAATTACCTCGTTATATCAGACAACAATATTGTGCATACATATGAATATATAGTTTTTTAAAATATTTACTTCCTATAGTGAAGCCATTCGGAGTAATATAAAATGCTAAATATTGTTTGAATGGCGCTTTTGAAAGAGTTATTTACTTTTATTGTCCATGATATAGATTCAAACAATAAAGAGTTTTTTACTTTTATTTACAATGAAATACATTAAAACAAAAAATCTGTACTTACATTTTTTTCCAACTACATATGTACAAACGTTATTTTCAAGATACCTAACATAAACTATTGCTGCTGAAATTGGAAGAAGTCGGTCATTTTTGACTGCTTTAAAATTTTCAGTATCATTCCATCTATCATATTTTCTAAAGATGTGAAACAGTTGTATGCTTCTTCATTTGCGTTTTGTCCTTGGATAAAGTTTCTTACAACGTTTAAAGCACTTTCCACATCTTGTCTGTTAGGAACTTCTTGCGTAGATTCACCGCGATTGTCTCCTCAATCTTCATCACTGTCGTCACTGACGATAACGCGCTCCTCCGGCGAATTTATTACTTCCGCGATAATTTATTTAGTTTTTTATTTAGCGTATGGCTATATTCACAGGGGTGTAATGATAGATCGCCTCCACGTGGTGCACCCTGGGTAACGCTAAATGGTCTATCAATTTTTGGACGCCAAACTAGCCGCTAAGCTCTCCTGGCAACCAGTACGATAAAGAAAAGCAAGGAAAGGAATCTCCATATAGGAATATGGAAAACTACAAAGGTGTTTATCAACACCATTTGACGAGACGTATCGGACCAACCCTCCGTATATGTCAAATAAACATAGAGGGAATTAGTAGATCAAAATCTGAATTTCTTTCAAAAATACTAATAGAAAATAACGTTGACGTCATAGCTATTCAAGAAACTCACGCACCATCAGAAACCGAGCTTCTTAAGAGGGGTAAAATTCCGAGATATAGCATGATTGGAGCCACTTACAGCAATGTTTACGGAACTGCAACTTACGTGAATAACAGTATACAAAATTCCAAGGTGAAGGACTGCAGCTGCGAAAATAGTGTATCCATAATCTCTACAAAAGTGAATGACATAACCATAAAGAACATCTACAAACCACCATTAACTAAATGGCCAACAAATGTAATCAAAACTGAGGACAACCAACCTACAGTTTACATAGGGGACTTTAACAGTCACCACAACAAATGGGGGTATGAAAACAATGATGAAAATGGGGAAAAACTCCTGGAGTGGGCCGAAGAAAACAATATCCACCTTATCCATAGTCTAAAAGATAAACCTACTTTCTTTTCTAGAAGATGGCGCAAAGGCTACAACCCTGATCTATGCTGGGTTTCGAGTAACTCACAGTTACAACCACTCCCAAGCTCCCGAACTGTACTGCCTAGTTTCCCTCGCAGCCAACATCGACCTGTCATAATCGAAATAGGCATACAAATTTCTATCGTTGAATCCACGCCGAGACCCCGTTGGAATTTTAACAAAGCAAATTGGCCTGAATACACCAAAGAGCTGGACACCTGCATTCGCTTCATTGACCCAAAGGCCAACAATTACCACCGTTTTTTAGGAATGGTTATCTCTATCGCCAAAAAACATATCCCCCGAGGTTTTCGAAAGGAGTACATCCCAGGCTGGACGGAAGAAAGCCAAAAACTATATGAAGAATTTTTGAAATCAGAAGATCCCGAAATCGGTGACAACTTACTCAAGTCACTGGATTCAACTAGACTTAATAAATGGAAATCTACCGTAGAACATATTGATTTCTCCCGTTCCAGTCGGAAGGCATGGGGACTGATCCGCAAACTGGGCGAAGCAAGCAGAGCACAACACTTAAACAAATCAACAATTGAGCCAAATAAGATAGCCAATAGAATAATTGAGAACTCTCGAGCTCCATCTGAGAAAACTCATACATCGATGGTAAAAAAAGCTCTTAAACAACTTAAATCAAATACCCCCACAACATCAGAATACTCACGTGCCTTCTCATTGGATGAAATAAACGAAGCGCTTAACCAAACCAAAACGGGAAAAGCAGCTGGTTTCGATGGAATATATCCTGAGTTTATAGTCCACACTGGTACAAAAACAAGACAATGGCTCAAAGAATTCTTTAGCGACATTGTGACTACAGCTATGCTTCCCCCAGAATTTAAAAGAACAAAAATTATCGCAATCCAGAAGCCTGGCAAAGACAACAAGCTGCCTGAAAGTTACCGGCCTATCGCCTTACTCAGTTGCTGTTATAAATTACTAGAACGACTCTTATATAATAGAATATGTAACACCATTGAGGACGCTGTACCAATTGAGCAAGCTGGATTTAGAAAAGGACGAAGCTGTTGTGACCAAGTGCTGTCCTTAACTACATTCATCGAAGCTGGCTTTGAAAGACGTGAAAAATCTGCCATAACATTTATAGACCTTACGGCTGCCTATGACACTGTGTGGAGAGAGGGCCTTATTTATAAGTTGATGAAAATCATACCCTGTCTCAAAACTTGTCAGCTGATAAACAATCTACTAACTAACAGACTGTTTCAGGTATATATAAATGATGCACGAAGTAGCGTTAGAAAACTTAACAACGGCTTACCTCAAGGCTCAGTGCTAGCTCCTTTATTATTTAACCTTTATACGGCGGATATACCTGAAACAAAATCGAGAAAATTCGCTTATGCAGACGACCTGGCCATTGGCTTCCAAGATAATAGTAAGGAAGCTGGAGAACGAGCTCTAAACGAGGACCTAACTACACTTAGTAACTATTTTAAGAACTGGCGCTTACGTCCTAACACAAGCAAAACTGAAACCTGTCTCTTTCACCTGTCGAACCAACTTGCGGGCGATACCCTCAATGTAACTCTAAATGATGCAGCTATCAAACATAACAACAACCCCAAATATCTAGGCATCACACTTGATAGAACACTCACCTTCAAAAGCCATCTTACAAACGCAGCCGGTAAACTGAGAACAAGAAATAATATAATAACAAAACTTGCTGGAACAACTTGGGGTGCTTCTGCAGATACTCTTCGGACCTCTGCTCTAGCTTTGGTTTTTTTTCAGTGGCAGAATATTGTGCACCAGTATGGTTAAATAGTGCACATACAAACAAAATCGACGTCCAACTTAATCAAACCATGAGATTAATCACTGGAACAATAAAATCAACCCCAGTGAGATGGCTGCCTACTTTGAGCAATATTGCCCCACCAGATCTACGCCGTACAGCAGCATTAGTGAGAGAGTATCAGAAAATTGTAGCCAACATACAATTACCAATCCATCAAGACATACCAGACATCTCAAAAGAGCACCAGCGACTGAGGTCTAGAAATCCTCCAATCAGAACTGCCCGAACAATTGGTGATTCCTATGATATACAAAGGCAATGGTCCACAAGATGGATGCCAACAATAGCAGCAGACTATATTCAGATATCCACCCCAACCCAGGGTTTCATCGGATCGGGTCTGCCCCGGCCCACCTGGACGAGGCTTAATCGCATACGTACCGGACATGGTAAATGTGCTGATTCTCTGTTCAAATGGGGTCGTGCAGAAAGTCCACAGTGTGATTGTGGATCGCTTAGACAGACCATAAGTCATTGTGTTTCAGATTGCCTAAATCGGGCCTACCGTGGAAACCTCCAGGACTTTGTGGAATGCTCCCCAGATGCAATTGAATGGCTATGTAAATTGGACATTAATATTTAGATTCATTCATTATGTTTTGGTGTTTGAATAATATATGTGTATATGTGTATAGTATTTTTACTACAAAAACGTTATTACGTAGGTCAAAATTTTTGACGTAAGAGAACTGTCAAAACATTAGAATGTGACTTTTCATTATTGCCGTGTTTATTAATAAACATAGCAATAATGAAAAGTCACATTCTAATGTTTTGACAGTTCTCTTACGTCAAAAATTTTGACCTACGTAATAACGTTTTTGTAGTAAAAATACTATATATATATATATGTGTGTATATATGTATATATATTATATTTGTGTATTTATCGTACTGAGAAAGTCCATACGCTAAATAAACAGTTTTTGTATACAAATAAAGATAACAATACATTATAAATAATAATAAATTTTTTATAATCGAAAATTTAGTTGGGAAATATATTCAATTGACTCATTGGTCGCCACTAAAAAATCTCACCGATTGCCACTGTACGATCTGATGGGGCATTCCTCCAGCAAGTGCTTAATCGTTTGTCTCTCAGCACAGCAATCGCAATTTGGAGAAGGTATTTTTCCCCATCTAAAAAGTGAATCAGAGCACCTACCACAGTTGGTTCTAATTCTGTTAAGTGTCGCCCAGATCCGTCTTGATTGATTGAAACCCTCTGGCTTGCTTGTAATACATGGCATATTCCGGATGTCAGGTGGAGCATTCGTCTCCCAATCTTCTTGCCAACGGTCTGTTATTTCGAAATTCCTTTCAATTAGTATCCTTGCAGAATCCAGAGGGTTTTTTCTTGAGCAAAGCCTACTTATGTCTCTGTCGTTAATACGAACGTGAGAGCGGAGCACAGAATCGGCGTTAATTTTTCTATACTCCCTGACAAGGGCATGTTCATCGCGATAATTTTACTATCGATATTTTTACTAATTTTAGTAATGGCGATGAATTCAGAAAACTCGTCATCATTGTTTAGTTGGGTTAGTTCCCCTTGACCTCGCTGTTGTAAACTCAACCACTCTGCTAAAGGATATTCATCTTCTTCGTTTTCTACCTCAGTCTCTGTCCACCCCGCATGACCAAAACATTTTCTGATTGTTTTTTTCTCTACGAGTGACCAGGCTTTGTGAATCACGATCCGCTTAACTAAAAGTTTTCTGTAGTGAAATTTAAGGGACCTTATGATGCCTTGATCCGGTTGCAGAACAGATGTGCCATTTGGGGGTAAGAAAAGAAGTTGAATGTTTTTTAAACCGTTAACTTTAGGATGGGCTGTACAATTGTCAACAATTAAAAGAATCTTTCGATGTCTCAACTCTCTGTCTCACTTCAAAAGTTCTCCACTAAAAATCTCTGCTGTCATCCACGATTTTTTCTTAAATTTATTTATATGTGACAGGAAGCTGATTCACACCTCTGAAACATCGTAGTTTTTGAGATTTCCCGATGACGAGTAACTTCCTTTTTTCGGAACCGGACATGTTAACACACGCGAGTACAGTTACCCTTTCTTTTGATAACTTTCCACCTATATAAAGTTCATTTTTTTAATTTGAGGGTCTTATCTGGAGTAAGTTTAAAAAAAGTCCCAGCTCGTCGGTATTGAAAACATTGTCGTCACTGTAATTTTGTCTTTGCAGGCCATGAATTCAACCAGTTGTCGGTAACTTCTTTGGAAATACTCTTCGCTTTACCGCAAATTTTTCCACACGTAATTTCATGCCTGGTCAAATGGCTCAACCACCCACTTGATGCTTTAAGGGCATAAGCGCAAAATGTCGCCTGTCAAAATGTTCAATGTGTTTTAAATGTATTAATTTTTTTTTCGAATTCTGAGAAAACTAATAAATATTTTTGAAAAATTTAAACGCAGAATGAAAGATTACGTTATTACCGAGGCCGAAAGTCCCTGAACACTTTTATAATGTTTATTTTAATAAGTTACAGGGGTGAAAAACAAAGAAAAAAATTAGTGTGACTTTTAATTTCAAATATCTCATTCAAAAGAAACTTTGGTTATTCTAGGGGATTTTCGGCCCTCGGTAATAATAAAACCTTTCATTCTGCGTTTACATTTTTCAAAAATAATTATTAGTTTTCTCAGGATTCGAAAAAAATGAAAACATCTAAAACACATTAAACATTTTGACAGGCGACATTTTGCGCCTTCGCCCTTAAAATTTTCATTACCACCTAGCGCCTGCGAAAACGGTGTTGCTTTTTCTTGAAGCAGTTGTCCACTTATTGGAACATTCGCAGCCCTGTTTACGGAAAACCACTTGACCATTGCAGCATCGAGTTCCTTATTAGTTGCGACACGCAGTTTTTTCGATTTACCGGAAAAAGACGAGCCTGCTTTGAAAATCTTATCTTTATTCTTCAGCATGGTAGATAGAGTGGAACTTCAAATTCCTTTTTCACGGCAAACTTCTGCTTTCTTCTTACCGTTATCAACATTTTTAAGGATGGTAATTTTTTCTTCTAAAGTAAATACTTTTCTTTTAGAAGTCATAGTGTGTAATCTATGTAACAAAACTTTCAAAACACAATCAGGAAACAAACGATAAACGTCTATGACGAAAAACAACTGTGAAATGAGGTTCTTCACCACTGAGTTTTTTTGATGCCTTACGTAGTTTATTAGGTGTCGATGGTCGACCTCAACAATGAGATTTCGCAATCGTAAATTGTCAATTTCCTACAATATTCAATATCGGTCGATAGATAAACAGGAAGACGTTTATTACAGGCGGTGGAGTTTATTACAGCCCTGGCCTAGATAAGCACACAGATGTTGGGCATTTCTGTATACAGGCATTTGGGGTATTTATTTATAGTCATTACTGCGCTAAAAACAGGTAAAGAAACATATTGTTCGATTTCATTTTTCCTCGTTATAACCAAATATGCCTCGTTAAAGAGGTGTTATAAACTTAGTGGATAGAAATCGGCCCACCTAAAAATTTGGTCATTTTTGAAGTCTCGTATTTCCTAAACCTGCTGGCCGATTTAAGTGATTTTTTTAATATGTTATAGCCTTATTCTTCAACAATATCTCTGTAATAATATTATTGTTAAACAGGTAAGTGTTATTTTATACCGGGTGTAACAATGATAGTGTGTTTTTTCCTCAAAGTTCGGAACACCCTGTGGAATATTCTAGCATATATAAAATATTGAAATTAAAACTCAACTGCAGCCTTAGGCTTTCTTAACATTTTTCCTTTTTGATTCATTCGCTTATGTTGGATAATAAAAAAGTTAGGTATTTTAACAACTAGCAACGTTCTTCATCAATACAGGGTGTTTCTAAATAAGTACGACAAACTTTAAGGGGTAATTCTGCATGAAAAAATAATGACCGTTAGGTTTATAATCATATGTTCGCATATGCTTCGTTTCAGAAATACGGGATGTTAAAATTTGTTCGTACAATCTGACGATTTATTTATTGCTCTAAAACCGCATGAGATATACAAATGAAATTGGGTAGGTTTTAAGAGGTAATTATTGCGCATTTTTTGGCATACAGTTAAGAGGAAACAGTAGCGATCAACAGGTAGCCAAAACGCGTTCCAAGATTGCGGATGTAATTTTGAATATTTTTTCGAGATATTTGGCACACGTATTTGTAATACAATAAAGAATGGCGGTACAGAGCCCAATTTGAAAAATATATTAATATGTGGAAATTACTCTGTAATTAAATACAATATTAAAAAAACGAGCCTGTACCGCCATTAAGAAGAACAAAAAAATACACTTTCTTCAAATCAACTTTTTTATCCGATGCCTAGATTTTGTGTCATTTTGGAACTACTAATGAAATAAAAAATTTTAGTAGTTCCAAAATGACACAAAATCTAGGCATCGGATAAAAAAGTTTATTTGAAGAAAGTGTATTTTTTTGTTCTTCTTAATGGCGGTACGTGCTCGTTTTTTTAATATTGTATTTAATTACAGAGTAATTTCCACATATTAATGTATTTTTCAAATTGGGCTCTGCACCGCCATTTTCTATTATATTACGAATACGTGTGCCAAATATCCCGAAAAAATATTCAAAATTACAGCCGCAATCTTGGAACGCGGTTTGGCTACCTGTTGATCGCTACTGTTTCCTCTTAAGAATTTTATATTCACCATTGGCGTGCATACGGGTAATATGACCCGTATATGTTATTGCGAATTGAAAACAGCGCTAGAGTACTTTTTGGACAACATCCAACCCTGATAAGCTGAATGGTAGAAGCAAGTGCAAGCATTTTTTAATCGCTAAAAATTCCAGCTGTTCAGCAACTCGAAATTTTAAAATAATACCATTGAAGGGCATCACAATAATCGCAAATATTATTTTTTATTTCATGCTAGTCCCTTAACTAAATTTAAGTAAAGTTAAAAAAATAGAAAATTTTAAATATTGTTACCAAACTGACTTGACTTTTCTATGATCTTTTAGGCACTAATGTTTAATTTTAGTTGACTTTATTTATTTTAATAACTTACTTCTAAACAAATGAAAAAACACTGAATTTATATCCTTTATTTTACAAAATACGATATCTAATTTATTTATTACACCAAATCTACTAATTGATCTAATTACAAATTCAAAAATATTCCGCGCCCGTTACATATCATAGTACACCGACGATTTCAAATTCACAACTAAACTCTAATTCCAAAAATGTCTATTTATATAGTTATGTACAATTAGTCTACTTATTTCCAGAAACATCAAAGGTAAATATTATTTACAGAGCAATAAAAAAAGGTTTATCGATGGCTTTCTAGATACGCCGATTGTAAACAAGTTTCTCTCGCCCACAGAAAGGGTCTCAGACAGTTCTCCGCCAGAAACTTCCGGAATTGACAGGGCCGGCCTGGGACCGTGACGATATTTTTGTAGATTTATCTTAATGTAATGCAATAAGTCATGATAAGTAAATGATAATGGTTTAGATGGGTAAACTGCTGATGCTTTGGTGGAATAGATTCCTAGCATCGCCCGATGGCTTGGATATGTCTCTGGTTCACAGTTTACTTTAATCGTTATCGACACTCACTTCCTCTTTCCTCGTTAGAGGTCGCTAAAGGTTTACGTTGTTAGAATTAGATATCTAACAATAAAAAACTGAAAATGTTTGTTTTCTATACTTCCACAAAATTTATTATAACTATGTGACTACAGCTGTTTCGGCAGAGTGCCTTTCTCAAGTGATTTAGTTTACTATGTGTTTGCCTTTTTAAAGTCTTTGACTGAAGAGGTTGAGGAGTGGGGAGCTGTTTGTCTCGAGTTGATCAATCAGAATTATATCTGTATTTTTTAATGTATTAATTTCCATAGATTCTAATAAAGGTAACTTAAGGCCTTTATTTTGAATATGCAGAATTTGAAACTCTTCATTAAAAGAATGATTATGATCTAGAAGGTGAAGTGCGTATGTAGAAGTGTCTGTTTTTCTATTGTTGACAGCCCTTTTGGTTCTGCTATCCGTTTGTCAAAGGTTCGGCCAATTTGACCGATGTAAGTTTTCGGACAGTCACCACAAGTTAGTTTGTAGACACCACTCTGTAGTTGTTTTCTCTCTCGGCTCTTACTGTTCTTAATATATTTGCTTAAGGCCATGGGTACATAATTCGCAAATATTTTACGGCTATCCCTACTTTTTCTGTCTTTACACGGCAAATTACATGTAGTAAAATTCACACTGGTATGAATATGTAAACATTACTAGAATGTCACTCTACTTGAAAATGTCATCATTAAGAGATAGCTTTTGAATGTTCTTGGATAACTGTTATTTGTATAATTGCAAATTATTAATTCAGTTAATAAATGTGATAATTTTTTCACTAACTATGTATTCAGTCATTGTAATAATTTATATGTACAACAAAAACTAATACTCAATCGAGAAAAGAGGAAAAGTATTAAAGTGATTTTGTAATAATATATTGTTACTATGGAACGCTTACAATTTTGAACATCTTTAACAACAAAATACTTGGATCACAGAATATATTATCCTGATGTATTATCTGCTTGAATCTTCCACAATTAATACACAATAAATAACTTTTTATTAAGTTCACGTCTTAAATCAATTATTTATCAAATGCACTATATATCAATATTATTTAATCAACAACTCAAAATATTCCTGATGCCATGTCAAATATTTAAAATTGTCACTGATTGTCACTTTCTGACTAACAGTATGCAGACAATATTCTATTCGACTGAGTGCGTTGTAAGACGAAGATAGATTTGGAAAATATTACCACGGACATGGTGTCCATTTTTTTCGAATCCTGAAAAAGCTAATAAATACTTTTAAAAATTTTAAACGTAGAATGAAAGACTAAATTATTACCGAGGGCCGAAAGTCCCTTAGAATAATTAAAAAGTTTATTTTGAATGAGATATTTGAAATTAAAAATCACACTAAATTTTCTCTTAGTTTTTCACTTCTGTAACTTATTAAAATAAACATTATATAAGTTCTCAGGGACTTTCGGCCCTCACTAATAATGTAATCTTTCATTCTGCGTTTAAATTTTTTAAAAATACTTATTAGTTTTCTCAGGGTTGCAGCCGAAAATACGTACCCATCCTCTTAAGTTGTTGTTAGTTCTGAAAGCTGGTGTTATTCCTTTCTTTTTTATGTATCTGGCTATTTTTGTTGTTATCTTTCCAGTATATGTGATAGAGCAGAAGGTACTGGGTTCTTTTTGTGGTGGTGGATAGACTAATTTCAAGGCTTTCTTATGGAGTTTTTGGTTTAAAATTTTATTAATTGTTTGTTCGTTATAGCCATTGTTTACTTCTATTTGTTTAATGATATTAGTTCTATTTCGAAGTTATTTTTTGACATGGGAATTTCTGTCAGTCTATGTATCATGCTATGGTAGGCTGCTAATTTGTGTTGTGTAGGATGGGATGAAGAATTGTGTATAGTTGTGTCCGTATGGGTAGGTATCAAATTCCATTCCCATTCCCAAAACATAACTTCGAAATAGAACTGAACATCATTAAACAAATAGCAGTAAACAATGACTATAACGAACAAACAACAAACAGTTAATAAAATTTTGAACCAAAAACTCCATAAGAAAGCCCTGAAATTAGTCTATCCACCACCACAGGAAGAACCCAGTGCCTTCTGCTCTTCACATATACTGGCAAGATAACAAAATAACAACAAAAATAGCCAGATACATAAAAAAGAAAGGAATAACACCAGCTTTCAGAACTAACAACAACTTAAGCAAATATATTAGGAACAATAAGAGCCGAAAGAGAAAACAACTACAGAGTGGTGTCTACAACTAACTTGTGGTGACTGTCAGAAAACTTACATCGGTCAAACTGACAGCAGATAGCAGAACACAAAAGGGCTTTCAACAATAGAAAAACAGACACTGCTACATACGCACTTCACCTTCTAGATCATAATCATTCTTGTAATGAAGAGTTTAAAATTCTGCATATTCAAAATAAAGGCCTTAAGCTATCTTTTTTAGAATCTATGGAAATTAATAAATTAAAAAATACAGATATAATTCTGAATGACCAAATCGAGACAAACAGCTCCCCACTCCTCAGCCTCTTCAGTTAAAGACTTTAAAAAGGCAAACACATAGTAAACTAAATCACTTGAGAAAGGCACTCTGCCGAAACAGCTGTAGTCACATAGTTATAATAAATTTTGTGGAAGTATAGAAATCAAACATGTGAAACAAATGAACTTCCATCAAGTAACGGTCGAATTCATCAAGAATTAGATATATTTACCAACCAGTCGGTGCGTTTTGGTTCAAATCAGTCTTCTTGCAAAGCCTCTTTGATAACGGGTAAATCTAGAAACACGTGTCAGAAATAGTAAGACTCGATTTGAATCAAAACGAAACCGTCTATTTTTATCTGGTTTCACGCTATACTCGGTGCAGAGTACAAAATTATAACGGTTTAGATGGGTAAACTGCTGATGCTGTAGTGGAATATATTCCTAGCATCGCCCGATGGCTTGGATATGTCTCTGGTTCACAGTTTACTTTAATCGTTATCGACACTCACTTCCTCTTTCCTCGTTAGAGGTTGCTAGGCAACCTCTACCTCAAGGCTTACGTTGTTAGAATTAGATATATTTACCAACCAGTCGGTGCGTTTTGATTCAGTTCAGTCTTCTTACAAAGCCTCTTTGATAACGGGTAAACCTAGAAACACGTGTCGGAGGATGATAAGAGACTCGAATTGAATCTAAACGAAACTGTCTATTTTAAAACCTTTTTATATACTTGGCTTGGTTCGTGTCACGGACTCCGCAAATTTTGTAATCCATTTTAAAAATAGTTCTAGGCTACCTAGACACCTGAAATTTTCAGGATAGCTTAGAACTAGCTAACAATGCATTATTTAACTGCTATTATACAGGGTGATTAATTAGTGGGGTGAAGTTCCGTAGATCCGTTATAATAATGTCACGTAATGTATAACGATAAAACTTAATAACAAAAATTGTAGCGAACTTTGAGCTTCACATTACAAAATTAGTTAGAATGTTACAGGGTGTTCGATAACATAGTGGCAGACCAAACTTATGTTTTTTTAAATAGAACACCCTGTATTTTATTTTATATTCGAAATCTTCGTAACTTTTCGATTACAGAAATATAAAGGTTTGGTATGTTATACGGGGTATTTACAAAGTTATAACCAATTTTATATGAAAATCGTAACAAGTTTAACTACCTGTATAAATAAAAGCAAGCACAAGGTCAATGGTATATTGACGTTATATTTTTTTATTTATTGTCAACATTTTCGTAAATAGTTGTTTTGCTAATTTTCTTTATATTGAATACAGGGTGAATCAAAACGCAAGTACATTATTTTCTCAGTAATTTTAGATAGAACACCCTGTATTTTATATCATTATCGAAAAGTACCATTACCATACTATAATTTTTGTATAACATTCCCTATGTGTAAATTTATTAGTGTTCGAGATATTTTCATTTTTCAGAGCAAAATTATTAATAATTACGGGTCTAAATCTTTCCAAATTTTAAGTAAACCATGACTGAATAATTGTCTAAAACTTACAATTTACGATTACCGATTATCAATCTGTAATCAAAGTTGGCTACAATTTTTGTTATTAACTTTTTTTACTATCTATTACTTATAACGGATATACAAAGCTTTACCCCTCTCACCAATCACACTGTATGGATAAATCGATTTTTTAAATGTCAAACTATTTTAAAAATGTGACTAATGCAATGATATTTTAAAGTACGTTAATAAATCGATATTTACAAATTGATGGTGCCTCAGTGGCATTAGACGGCAGATGGTCCCCAGTTGGAACCCTGCTGTTGCGTATCTTTTTTTAATTGTTTTAATAAATAATTAAAAGTTTATATACTTAAAATTATATATACCATTTTAAACAACCGTGGTATTATAAAAAATACTATTTTATGCTAGTGTAATTTTTGGAATCATAATTATAAATAACAGTTAATACACCTACTAAAAATTCATATTTTATAAGTTAATTATTCTTTCCAAACATGTTGTGTCCATATATGTACAATAACAAAACCGTGATATGTATTATAAAAAGTACTTTTTTATTAGAGTGTAATTTTTGTAATTTTAAGCATTTTATCGTTAAATTGTTTATCGTTAAATTATTTTATATTCTTTCCTATAAATAATAAAAAGGTCTTTTATAAAAAAAGTTCTTTTTTATAAAAGTGTAATTATTTATTTCATAAAATTATATTTGTAGAGCCAGATGGCACAGTATGGAAATGGCAGGAATAGTATGTTTTACGGGCGCTAACATCATTATGAAAGCTAGGGAAATCATTGAACAAGTGGGTCGTCCTTTAGAGTTAGATACAGACGGAATTTGGTGCATACTGCCTGCTTCTTTTCCTGAAAATTTTACAGTTCTGACCAATCACGACAAAAAGAAGAAATTTAACATTTCCTATCCAAACACGGTTTTAAACGCAATGGTGAAGGAGTACTTTACTAACGACCAGTACCATGACCTAAAAAATCCGGAAACTTTGGAATATGAGATAAGACAGGAAAATTCAATCTTCTTTGAGGTTGACGGTCCTTATAAAGCTATGGTATTGCCAGCTAGTAAAGAAGAAGGCAAAAAATTAAAGAAGAGATATGCTGTATTTAATTTTGACGGTTCTTTGGCCGAATTAAAAGGGTAAGTGTTTAAATAAGTGAAGAACAATAATTTTTCTTTTCATCAAACTCTTTCAGTCAACTTTCAGTCTTTCATCAAACATCCTTATAATAATAGAATATTTATCTTTGGCTGAGCTGTCAAATTTTCATCAAATTCAATAATACTGTAATGCTTCGGAGTACTATTATAGGTACTAGATAAAATCTCGATGAAAAAAATATGCACTATGCACTATATAAAAATATAACACTATTTATTGACATATGTTTGCCAATATGACAATCTATCAATTATGATGCTTTTTATAATACATACAATATATGACTTGCCGTGATTCATATTTCAAAACAACTTTTGTTTTCACGTACTTTTTGTTATTTTTTTTGCACCTTTTGCAATATTAGCCACTGCGTAAGTTTTATATGCTTAGTTGTTCCATTATATCTTTGCACAAACGTCATGATTCATTTGCAAACAAATTAAATCAAAACACGAAGTGAAACGTACGTCGATATGTTATATCATTGATATATACTGTCAATGTAATAATTGGGAAATAGCTATTTCGGTGGACGTATTTTCTAAAGATATATTGTACATTTATATTTAAGTATGTTCTAATTATCTAATATATTTAACACAATATAACTTTATAAAATTAACACAATATAAGTTATAAATTCCAATAAACACAACGAATGTGCTAATGGCATTGTCACTGAAAATGATAAACGTCAAAATTCATAGTAAACAAGGTATCAAAGGCAATGCCGCATTGTTTATGCTTGTTTAACTTATTGTGGTTTCTATGGACAAGCGGTATTGTGGTTTCTATTTTGCGATACTAGTTTCTGTGAGTGAAAAGAGACCTAGTATAAAAAGTAATTCGTGAATAATTTCATGCATGTGCAAAGATAGAATGAAAGAACTATATTTAATCAGTATAATTTAAATAATTTATTATGAAACAATATACCTTTTTTAATTATTTAACATATATTTTTTAAATTCAATCTGTTTAAATTACGTTTTTTAAACGCTTTTATTTAGTTCAATAGTTTGCGTCAAATCTTTAGACGTTAATTTGACTGCCTTTTCTCCAATGCAAATGAATGAAAATTTGCAGACATATGCATTCGCGGGAACAATACACGAATAGTCAATAAAAAATAAAAATTTTATGTTTATTAATTGTTTAAATTTAAAAAAACTATTTTAATGGAAAATGCTTAAATTCTCTTGTTTTTTACAATGTAAAAACTTGAAACTTTTACAAAATTATAGCTAATGATACGAACTACACATAATTTCACTTTTTACGTTAATTGTTAACGTTTTGCTTCATAAATAAACAATAAAGTTTCAGATTTTTTGCCGATTCCGACTACTTTTCATGTTAGTACATCATAATATGTTTTACCTATACATATTTTAATAAACATTAAAACGATAGACGATATATTTTAATAAAAATCCACGAGGAAAAAAATTTCCTGCAGTTGGCTGTATACCATTTATTAAAAAAAATATATATTTTAATGTTTGAAAAGTGTAATACTAAAAAGTAAAAAATAAAAAAATATGAAAAAAAAATTTTAAGAAAGGCTTTTCTTTAGTTACGAGTGACTAAAATTAAAAATATAAAAAAATAAACTAAAAAGCAAAAAATAAAAAAAAATGAAAAAATCTAAAACATTCGTTGAAGAAAAGCGTGGGGCGAAAACTGTTTATTCGATGAAGACGCGCCACGCTTTTCTTTGACGAATGTGTTAGATTTTTAAATTTTTATTATTTTTTGCTTTTTAGTTGATTTTTTTATATTTTTAATTTTAGTCACTCGTAACTAAAGAAAAGCGTTTCTTAAACATTTTTTTTTCATATTTTTTTATTTATAATGGCTTTGTGTTCGCCAATTGGTCAGACTATTTGTGGTAAGTTAGTTATCTCTTAGGAATCTTTTATTGCATACAACATATTTACTGACACATTACGTTGTAAGAATTAGTTGTGTTAATTAACATTTTTCTCTTAGATCTAAATATTAAGAATTTTTATTTGTTTATGCTTTTTTTTAGTTTTTGTGTATCTATTTTTATGTGTTTTTTATATACCTTTTTTTTTAACTATTATTAACAATTACTTGGATAATAGGAAACAAGCTAACAAGTGGTTAGAGTAAATGATACAGACTCTAGCCTCAAAAACATTGTACAGTTGAGTCCCTGAATCTTTACCCGTGCGTCATCATTTAAAGCATACGAAATAAGTCGATGATAAGTCGGAAATTGAAATTTACTAAACGCAACAACAAGTCACTTACTGTCAACTTTTTTCCGACTTATCATCAACTTATTTCGTATGCTTTAAATGATGACGCATGGGTAAAGATTCAGAGACTCAACTGTATGTGAGGTACCTCAAAGTTCACCTTATCTTTATTAATGACATCGCTAGTTTAAAAATATACCAGTATCACTTGGAGCAACTCAAATATTGCAACTCTCCATGCTACTATAACTTCTGGTCTACTTACAATTAAAACCTGGTCCGACTCTAATTTACTCTCTTTTAACGTACATAAAACAGTAGCATTATCTTATAAAGGAGCTCTTCAACCCTTACCTCTTAATAACAGCGAGATCAGTACCGTTGATTCTGAAGATTTTCTTGGTATTTTTTAGACAGCAACCTTAAATGGTCCCTTCATATCGATTTGTTAAGTGAGAAACTATCCTCAGCTTGCTATGCAATAATATCTGTTTCGAAGGAAATCAATTAAGCATCTTTCAAAATAACATATTTTTCTTTAACATGAAGAGAAGTATCCATTTTCTCAAATGTGGTCTCTAGGTAACAAAGTACAAAAACTCAAAGAAGTACCACAAAGTTTAAAACTTTGTGGTACTTCTTTGAGTTTTTGTACTTTGATATTTTTCTTTGTTCGAGTCACATCTTCGATATGGTCTGCCTTTTGGAGGTTCTGGTACAGCTGTCCAATCCGATGTTATTTTCAAATTACAAAAAAGAGCAATAAGGTATCTTTTTGGCCTTAGAAGAACAGCACATTGCAGAAGCTACTTCAAAGATCACGGGATTTTAACACTTCCTTCTTTATATATTTTAGAAACTGTTTGCTTAATTCGTAAACATCTACATAACTTTCCCGCGAGACCTAATCATACAAAACCTAATTTACCGATCCGGTTCACTGAGTTAGTAAAGAAATATATATTATATTCTGCAAAAACTACGATACAACCATCTCCCTCTACAACTTAAATCTGCAACAGTTTTCCCCAAGTTCCGTAAAATGACAAAATCATATCTACTTGAAAGACCATATTATTCAGTAGAAGAGTTTCTTCATCAATAACTAAGACATTACAGTACCCTTATGTATAAGTAGTATTTTTCATCTATATTTGGGTGTCATATGCAGCAGATTAACTTCTTAAACTTATTACTTACTAAGGTAGATTATGCAATTTTCAATTTATCTAAATTTTGCAATATTTATATTGTTTTTGGTTTAATACTTCATTATTTTTTTATTTATATTGACGATTTATATAATTTTAGTAAATTGTGTTTGTTATTGTTTTGTTCTTATGACTCTTTGTAAGCTTTGTCTATAACGGTGTCGGAAAATTGGTCGAGAACACTTCGTCGACAACATTTGGTCGACAAACAGTTGGTCGAATGCACAATTCATCGCATGTACAATTCATCGACGATCATTTGATCAAATGGATTTTTCGTCGACAAAGACCCAAAGGGAATAATACATGGCTGAAACACGCCAATATATAGTTAGTTTCTTTGTACCATATCAAAAAAAATTATTTTATAGATTGCCAGTCCTAAGCCTTGGATATAGTGTGAAGGGAAGTTTATTTTCACGATTTCTTTACTTTTTTTATTGATATTGACTGATTATTGCAGTCAAAAACATTATACGAAAATGCCTCGAGTCCCTAACAATTTATTTATCTCAGCATCTCGCATATTTTGTCTTGTCCGCAAGTTCCCCCAAATTTGACTTGTCCGGAAAAGAAGAACGGTACAACATCACTAATTAAAATATCGGTTTATATTTGCTGTCTACTCTCCCACCGCAGCCAATTTTTTCATTAAATTTAAAAATAGTTAAGATTTAGAAAAAAAAAATTAACAAAACCTCAAAAAAAAATTCAGGTATGTATAATACAATATTCCAGTTAACAAAATAAAAACCAATAATCCGTCGTTTGTCAACATTAATCACTTTATCCTAAAGATAAATAGCAGTTTGTCGACGAAAAATCCATTCGAACAAATGTTCGTCGACGAATTGTACATTCGATGAATTGTGCATTCGACCAACTGTTTGTCGACTAATTTTCCGCCGACGAAGTGTTCTCGACCAACTTTCCTAGACCCTTCTATAAAATTGTACAATTTTCAATGACAATAAAATATTTCTATCTTAACTGCTTTTCATAAATTTAATATTATCAAAAAATAAAATATTTGATGTTTTTAGGTTTGAAGTGAAACGAAGGGGAGAACTGCAGTTGATTAAAAATTTCCAGTCGTCCGTTTTTGAGGCTTTTCTCAAGGGAGATACGCTTGAAACGTGTTATGCAGCCGTTGCTCAAATAGCAGATTACTGGTTAGATGTACTTTTTTCTAAAGGTAAAAACCTACCAGATTCTGAATTATTCGATTTAATTGCGGAAAATAAATCCATGTCTAAAAAATTAGAAGATTACGGAGCACAAAAAAGTACGTCCATCAGTACTGCTAAGCGTTTGGCGGAATTTTTGGGCGATCAGATGGTGAAAGATGCGGGCCTTGCATGTAAATATGTTATTTCAAGAAAACCGGATGGGGCACCTGTTACTGAAAGGTATTTATATTTTTAAGGTACTAGTACACTTTAGAAGGCCAAAAATAAGCATTTTTTCAAGAATTTTTTCTCAGTCCCTTTATTAAATAAGAACATAAAACTTTTTACAGATTTTTTTATATATGTCCTAAAAGGGTACAAAATTTTTTTCATTCATACATTGACACGCATTTGTAGAGGACGCCAAAGTCGAGGCCTCAAAAAAAGATATTCCAATTGCGGACAGTTAATCTTCGGTATACGATCCGGACAATAATCGTGCGGTATTTGAAAATGGAAGTTTTCTCCCGTGACAATTTACTACCGTTAGTGAAAAATTCCTAGAATAGTAAAACGAAAGTTAAAAAAAAATTGTGAAAATATCACCTTTTTTCTTCGGTTGTTCATGGTTAAAAAATATTTATTTTTTATTTTTTAATCAAATTGTGGTAAATTCTCACACAAAAGATAGTAACAAATAAAGCGAACCAAGATTTATTTAAATCGGTCCAGAAAATCCGTAGATTAAGTTAAAAAAGTTAAAAAAATGACATTTCGAGAAAAACGCATTTAAAGTTTTATTTGTTGAAAATATGATGAAAAATCGAATTCTGACTTTCACAATCCATTAATCGGCAATGCCTGGGCCATATAATAGTACACTGCTATCAAGTAATTCATCTTCTTCGACTTGTTTCTGTTTTTCTTTTATCCAAACGGCCTTCCCTCGTTGCCGCCTTGCTTGGTTCATTAGGCATGAAAATTCTCCCTTCGTCCTTCCTCCACACGTAATTATAAGCAGCGAAACTAATGATATAACCCATAACTTTCATAATCTTTAGAAGTTTCATACGACATTCATTGAAGATAGCCAATGATATTTGGACTGACAATTCAACAATATTTTACCATCGAAATTATGTTTGGGGATAATGGCCCAAGGAGTTTTATTATAACATTCATTATTATATTGTATATTTTCCCCAAACATCGTGAAAGTAAATCTGTATTGGTTAACTTATTAAAACTTTTGTACTTCACAACTTTTCCCAATTATATATTTTAAGCTTTATTTAGGTAGGTGATTTGTAACCGAGAACACGTGAGAAACTCGAAAATATTCTACTGTAATGTATATAGGAGAAACCGTTAATTTACCAGAGAGCGCTTTGTCTCCAGCGGCTGCGCATTGCGCAAGCATCTTGAGTGGGCCAAAAACGCGCATGCGCTTAAAACCGATAAAGACAATTTTGTTTTCACTCAATTTTGAAAAAATGTGAAAACTTTGAATCATCCACGTCCGTCTATCCATCTGTCTGTCTGTCTGCCTGTGAACACAACTCCTCCGTCATTATACCAGGTAGAATGACAAATGAGGTGTCAAATGAAAGCTTATAGTTCGAGGATGGTACTAAAGGTGAGAAATTTGACCTAGGCTGACTGTCCGTCCGACCGCGTATATAACTCCTCCGTCATTATACCAGACAAATGAGGTGTCAAATGAAAGCTTATATTCCAAGGATGGTACTAAAGGTGAGAATTTTGGCATAGGACTTCCGGTTTTAGGAATGCGACCAGACGTTCTGTTTTAAAGTCAGCGAAATAGTATAAGTGATATATTATTCGACGTGCTTTCGCAATACGACAACAAATCTATACTTCCGGTTGCATGACTGTCTGTCCGCCTCTTTGTCCATCTCATCCCATCTATTCCGGTTTTAGATTTGCAATCGTAACCACTGTTTTAAAGTCGAAAATAGTATAAGAGATATATCATTCGACGTGCCTTAGCAAGATGCGAACAAATGTAAAATTTTGGTTTTTATATCATTTCCGGTTAAAAGTTCTAACCAGAAGTGCTATTATAGTCGCAGAACTAGTAAATGTAACACATCAATCGAAACGTATTGAAAAGTTGAGTTTGAATCTTTAGTTCCGGTTTTGAAGTCGTTTCTGTTTAAACAATGATGTCCCAAAGTTTAGTAAAAATGACTCAAAATTAGTAAAATCGTATATCAATCGACTAAAAGTTACACGAAGAGTTGAAATATCGACTTCCAGTTCTATTTTAGATTGCTTCGGGTGAAAACCTAGGACTTCGAAGTCAAATTATTTGTTACATTTTGAATTTCATCAAAATAGTGTAGAAACTTATTTTTGAAGCTATACAGAATTGAAAAATGCAAAAAAAATTTTGATTTTTTGAAAGTCTAAAGAGTACTAGTACCTTAAACTAATTACATTCTAGTGTATGTGCTTAATCTTTATTATCGCTTAAAGATGCAATTTAAATTATTGAAATAAACATTAATATGATATGATACATATTATAAGAGCTATTTAATGTTTGTTTATACACTGTGATTTTTTAAATTTTATATTCTGATAGGGCCATCCCTCTTGCAATTTTTCAAGCTGAAGAGACGATACAAAAACATTACTTGAGAAAATGGCTGAGGGACAATTCAATAAACGAAATTAATATTCGAGATATTTTGGACTGGAGTTATTACATTGAACGCTTGGGAGGAACTATTCAAAAAATTATCACTATCCCCGCGGCTATGCAAGGTGTAAGTACCTATATTCATTATTACAAAGTTTGTGAGTACCAATAGAATTGTATAAAAATCCACTTAACAAAATGTTGAAAATAATCCTTAGGGATTAATAATAGGGTTAAGCTTATTTATTGTCGGATAATTAATCAAGCAATGTTCAAAATCATTCCCCAATTGTTGTCAATTCGTTGATACAGATGAATAAATTATATAGGGTTTTTGGTAAATAATGGGCCATAGATTAACCTTAGATTCCTGAGGTTAAAATAGGTCGATTTAAGCTAACTTACCTTAGTACGAAAGTTGATAATAACCGAAATACAGTGTGTCAAAATTAAACTTTTATTTTATTTATTCTTGAATATTTCCTAACAGACATGGGATAATAACACGAAATTTGGTGATATTTGTGATCGGGGGTTTTTGTGACGAGAAGTATAAATTCGCCACCAAAAATGATGCATTACCCAGAGGGCGCCACATACGCCTTTCAGCGCTCATTTAATAGGTTCAATTTTTTTATTACTCTACACACTTTTTGAATCAAAACTTTTATTTTCTTAATATTTTTACTTAAAAAATGTATACTACATTCATCTCGCTAAACTCAACTGTTTTCGAGATAAACGCATTTTAAATCTGCCAGGCAACATAATTTTTTGCATAATATCATTGTAGATACACCCGAAAAATAACTTAAAACCATAAAAATTTACAAAAATGTATCGCAAATGTCTTCAAATGGAATTTGCGATCCAATGATATAAATATGAGAACTGGCACAATTATTATGGTTTCAAGTTTATTTTTCGGGTCTAACTAGGTACAATGATATATTATGCAAAAAATTATGTTGTATCGGAGATTTAAAATGCGTTTATCTCGAAAACAGTTGAGTTTAGCGAGATGAATGTAGTATACCTTTTTTAAATAAAAATATTAAGAGAATAAAAATTTTTATTCAAAAAGTATGTAGAGTGGGGGATAAAAAAATTGAACGTATTAAATGAGCGCTGAAAGACTATGTGGCGCCCTCTGGGCAATACATCATATTTGGTGGCGAATTTAAATTTCTCATCCAAAAACCCCGCTTACCAAATTTCGTGTTAGTATTCCATGCCTGTCAGGAAATATTCAAGAATAAATAAAATAAAAGTTTAACTTTGACACCCTGTATCTCGGTTATTATCAACTTTCGTACTAAGATGAGTTAGCTTAAATCGACCTATTTTAAACTCAGGAATCTGAGGTTAAGCTATGGCCCATAAAAATGAATGTTTATCTGTATGTCCTTTACAGAATCATAATTGATCATGCTCATCATCATTTTCTTTGCCTTATCCCTATGCGGGGTCGGCTTCCCTAATTGCATTTTTCCACACAATTCTATCTTGGGTCATATCAATGTTAATCCCCTTTACCAACATATCCTGCCTTATCGTCTCCTCCCAGGCCTTCTTTGGTCTTCCTCTCCTACTCCTTCCAGGAATCTGCACTATGATATGTAAATATATGTATACTATGATATGTAAATAGCAAAGTTTTGAACTTAAGTGAAAAGCCCCCGACATTTTTTTGGACAAACTGTTTTTTTTTTTTTAATTTCTATATCATGTGGAACAAAAGCATACATACAACCCTAAATCCCTAAATTTTCACTTTTCTATCACCAACCCCTATTTTTAATAGCCATCTAAATACACTCAGGGGAAAAAACCGATCCATGGATATTTTTTGTTGAAGAAAGAAAACCTTTGAAGATTTAACCCTTAAATCAGGTATATATGTAAAAGTATATTTATGTTTATTCAAAATAATTTTTAGATTATCAAAAAAAAAACATTTATTTATAGACTTACGCCAAAACTCGAAAATAGAAGAATATTCATAGCTTTCTAAAATAAAAAAAAAACATTGATAATAAATTAATATCTAGTGTTCCCCTCGGACCCTTATAACAGCCCGTAGACGTCTAGTGTTTCCCCTCGGACCCTTATAACAGCCCGTAGACGTCTCGGCATTGAGGTAATTAACCGCTGGATATCAAATTGATCCAGTTGGTCCCATATTACCCGAAGAACCGCTCCAAGCTCAGTTAAGTTATTTGGATGAGGTATTCGTACTCGAAGACGTCTTCGCATCCGTGACTCGTCAAAATAGCCCGGTCAAAACAGCCCCGTCAAAAAAGCCCCGTCAAAATAGCCCCAACACAAAATAGCCTCGACAAAATAGCCCGCAAACAAAATAGCCCCGACAAAATAGATCGCACACAAAATAGCCCCAGTCAAAATAGCCCCAGTCAAAACAGCCCCGGCTAAAATAGCCCCGGCTAAAACAGCCTCTTATAAACAATTACATAATTATTTATACAAGGTGTCCAAAAACTTTTTTCTAATTTAAATTATTTGACAAAAAGGAAGAATATATTTAATTTATTTAATTTAAAATGCATTTTACTGTTGCAAAACAGAAAAAAATGTCTATATCATAAATTGACATTGATTTTCGCTTAACTTAAATGTTCAAACTTCCAAGGGGCAGGAAAGACAGGACTCGAGTTCTCTGAAAAGACAATTTTTATTTAATGTGGTTAAGATAAACATCTGAATAGAGGATAATTACCATTTCCGAAAAAATGTATTTTTAAGGAATTATTTCATGATGAATTCTGAAGGGAGCTTTTTTTTCGGGGCTATTTTGTCGGCGGGCTATTATTCCGCGGCTATTTTGTGTGCAGGCTATTTTGTCGGAGCTATTTTGTGTGCGGGATATTATGTCGGTTCTTTTTTGACGGGGTACCCTTCGCATCATATTCCATAGTTGTTCTATGGGATTGAGATCGGAACTGCAAGCTAGCTTGTTCATACTGAAAATTCCCACCTCCTCTATGGTATTATACGGTATCCTCTATGGTATCGTCATATATTGGTTGACGATTCCAGCATGGTGAGGACGCGCGTTGTCCATAAAAATAAAATGATGTCCAATGAAAAGAGCAAAAGGTACCACATACTGATCTAAAACACTTGTTATGTATCTTGCAGCCGTCATAGAACCTCTATCCACAATAACTAAATCAGTATGGGCTTTTGAACTTATCCCAGCCCAAACTATAAAGAAGCCCCCCCCCATAAATTATTCTTTCCACAATATTGCATTGAAAATATCGCTTTCCATGTCTTCTCCAAATCCTTTTTCGACCGTCTGGTGGTCTCAAATAAAATCTGAACTCATCTGAGAACAATACATTGCTCTTATCTGCATCACTCCAGTTTTCATGTTCTCTTGCAAAGGCAAGGCGAGCTCTGCGATGTTCTGTGGATAGTAGTGGAGCTGGCCTTTTGGATAATAAATTAACCTCTACAAGTCGTCGAACTGTCCACCTGCTTACATCCACATTTCTTGCTTCGCTCAGACGATTTGCCAGTTCAACAGAAGTTAGATGCCGACTTCTCAAACTTGATGAGACTAGAAATCGATCATCTCGTTCGGATATTGCCCTTCTGCCTTCTACTATTGCCCTTGGCTACGACCATCTTGAACTAATGCCACCGCTCTTGTAGCATCTGTTGGAGTTAGAGACATTTAGGAAGGATAATTAAATAAAAATATAACACGTTTTGAAAATAAAATGACTACTAAATTTACAATCAAGATGCAGTAGAAATTAACATACCAAGACACGTAAATGCTACTAGGAGCACTCTCGAATCATAATTTACAATGTATAAACTTTGGAAATCATGATTTGGGATTTACAATGTACATATATACATTGTAAATTATGATTCTGGAGTGCTCCTATTAGCATTTAACGTGTCTTGGTTTATTTATTTTTACTGCATCTTGATTTTAAATTTAGTATACACTAGTATGGTTGTTGAACTAAAAACACTGATATCAATAAAAATATCTTTTTGCTTATCACGTCACACACAATTTTTGAAAAAACAACCTGATATACCAATTTGTTTTAAGAAATATGAAAGCAGTATTAAATATATTATTTTATTTCTCGTATACGAGGGTACATCTAAATTTTCATACGTAATAGTCTAAGAGCTAGTGAACCCTCCGAGTAACGGTCTTCCTGTAAGGCTAGAAATTTGTGTAGTGAGAATTCATAGCACACCAAGACTAAAAACCATGACCTGGCAGGCATCAGCCCTGCACGTGTATTTACAAGGTGAATCGAAAAGTGCATAGTTAAGGGAAAAAACTTTCTCCTGTAAAGTTTAAATTTAAGTATGTGTTTGAGTAAGTCCTTTAGAAGAAATGTGTACACTGACAGGCGATTCTGAACAGCATAAGACCTTGCCAGGCGAGGGGAAAGATTATGTTTTTTTCCTAAAATATTTTTTTTGAATCGAACAAAGTGTTTTAGGTTTTTTGAATCATTCCAAACAGAAAAGGTCTTTAGTGACTTTTCTCTTAGGTTAATAGTTTTTGATATAAGCGATTAAAAATTTAAAAATTGCTATATCGGCCATTTTTAACCCTGAATCGGACATTTAACTGAAAATTTCAATGTTGCCAAGATAGGTAGATATAGATATTCTTTAAACATCGATTGATGAATTCCCGAAGAGTTTTTTGCAATACAATATCGAAAACCTCTTTGTTTCTTAATTGCTAATCAATCGGGCGCGACACTGTAGTAGAAGTGAGTACGTTGAGTTTGCATAAATTCATTATCTCGAGAATAGGCAAATTTGAAGAGAAATCCTCAAACAGGTCGATTTTTATTTTTAAATTAGGACTTTTTGGCATATATATAATACTAGTGATGTCATCCATCTGTGCGTGATAACGTAATCGATGATTTTTTTAATGAGAGTAGGGGTTGTGTAATAGCTCATTTGAAAGGTTATTTAATTCTCTATTCAGTAATATAAACATTAACATAATTATTTATAAAGGGTGTACAAAAAAATTTTTTTATTAAATTAATTTACACAAAAAGAACAAAAATTTTTTGCACACCCAGTATAAATAGTTATGTTAACGCTTACATTGCTGAATAGAGAATTAAATAACCATTCAAATGAGCTATCACACAACCTCTATTCTCATTTAAAAAAATCATCGATTACGTCATCACGCCCAGATGGATGACATCACTAGTATTATATATATGCCAAAAAGTCCTAATTTAAAAATAAAAATCGACCTGTCTGAGGATTTCTCTTCAAATTTGCCCATTTTCGAGATAATGAATTTATGCAAACTCAAACGTCATCACTCATATTACAGTGTCGCGCCCGCTGGATTAGCAATTAAAAAAGGGGTTTTCGATATTGTATTGCAAAAAACCCTTCGGGATTTCATCAATCGATGTTTAAAGAATATCTACATACCTTGGCAACATTGAAATTTTCAGTTAAATGCCCGATTCAGGGTTAAAAATGGCCGATTTCGCAATTTTTAAATTTTTAATCGCTTATTATGTCAAAAACTATTAATCTTGAAGAAAAGTCACTAGAGACCTTTGCTGTTTGGAATGATTCAAAAAACCTAAAAAAACTTTGTTCGATGCAAAGAAATAATTTTAGGAAAAAATTCTAATCTTTCCCCTCGCCTGGCAAGGCCTTATGCTGTTCAGAATCGCCTGTCATTGTACACATTTCTTCTAAATGACCTACTCAAACACGTACTTAAATTTAAACTTTACAGATGAAAGTTTTTTTCCCTTAACTATGCACTTTGCGAGTCACCTGGTAGATACACGTGCAGGGCTGATGCCTGCCAGGTCATGGTTTTTAGCCTTGGTGTGCTATGAATTATCACTATACAAATTTCTAGTTCTACAGGAAGACCGTTACTCGGAGGGTTCACTAGCTCTTAGACTATAATTTATTGTTTCTAAAATTATAAAACTTCAAATAAATAAGAAATAAGGAATGGATCGATTTTTTTGCACCTGAGCCTAAGGGCAGACACGCGATAATTTACGGCGGCGTAAGAGCTGTAAAATGAAGGGGGAAATTGGTCCCATGAGAGTAGTGAATGGCCAGACTGAGCTGTAAAATATCGCGCAGCAACATCGTACGGACCCATCTTTGGCGTCGTGTTGAAAACGAATGGACCTGGTCCAAATTTGTAGCTCATCTCGTCACAACAACGACCAAAACGTTGTATTTACACCTCGCTACACGCGCCGTAATTTACATCCCCGTCTGGCTATGCTTTTTACAGCGCTTACTGCCTATTCATTTTACAGCGCTTACCGCCCTTACGGCGCCGTAAATTATCGCGTGTCTGGCCTTAGGCTGAGTGTATTTACCTCTTCTATATAAATAAAAATGAATGTTTGTGTGTATGTCCTTTATATAATCGTAAAGTATGCATTTGATCATGTTATGATCTGTAGCAAAGTTGTTGTGCATGAGCCCGCTAAGGTTTCTAAATTGGTACGACCAACCTAAGTGAAAAGGGGGGTTGTCCCCTTAAACGTTGTCATGTGTATAAACAACATTTTTCGTTTTTATTTTTTTAGGTGAATGTAATCAATTTTAAAATTTCAAAAATTCACACGCATAGTTGAGGCTTTTAAAAAACATGTCTATTTTATAGACCCGTAGGCTGAGGGTACATAACCTCAAAAAAATTTTAATATATTTTTGAAAAAACGTACCTAGGTATAACTTTTTTGGAGATGGCTGCAGATATATTTTTTTTTATTTTGTATACTTTATCCAACCCTCTATTTATAATTTTTTTCAGATGTTTCTGTAAGATTCGCCACCTTCAAAACTCCGAAAAACTATTTTTAGAGGGTTTTTGGGGATTTTCCCCATTTTATAGATTATAGACTTCAAAATAGATCAAATCAAGGTTTTTATAGGTTATATAAAAATTGAAGTAACTGAGTTTTTTAGAACATTCAAAAATTGGAGAAACACGTTCAACCTCCCAAAACCTCTTAAAAACAGTTTTTTACTTTAGATTACTTTACTTTTATCTTAGAGAGATCTGAAAAAATTAGAAATATAGTGTTTGATAAAAAACAATAAAAAATAGACCTTCAGCCATCAAAAAAAATTATACGCTTTTATCCAAAAACAAAATAAAAATTGTTGTTTAGGTTATGTACATCCAAACTCCGGGTCTATAAAAAATAGACATGTTTTGTAAGAGTGTCAACTATGCGTATTAATTTTTTGAAATTATAAATTGATTATATCCCACCTAAAAAAAATAAAACCGAAAAATGACGTTTTTGATGGTGGGGTGAGGGGGAAGAGGGTGGTGGGTTAAAATTACGCTGGGTCTAATTTTTGAATCACATCACATACAATGTAAAAAAATTCTGAGAGTGAGGGCATTTTGCCTATCTTAACAGGGGGTACCCTTTAATTATCCCATCCATAAGTGGAAAGTTTGATGTGCCACTGTCGACGCATGTGCCACTGAAAAGTGATACATGGTAGTCATACATTTTCTCAACGAATATAGACGCAAGTAGAAGGATTTTGCCCTGTAACTTTTCAGCATAGGAATTGAGTTCCACCCGTGGTGGAACCATGGCGAAATAACCACGTGACAACGACTACGGAGCTTGCGCGATCTCCTCACCACCGCGGCTGCAACATCCCCTCGTCAACAAATTATTAGTCTGCTTCTAACTAAATTTTGGAAGAGTGGAGCAACTTTAGATATTTTCTTATCTAAATGCCACGTGGTCGAGTACATACCATACTTAGCTTTAATTTTTTTCATTTTATCAAATTACAGATCAAATCATACCATATTTTGTTGTAGAAAGTAGAATATTAATATTTTTACTTTTATTAACTGAATCTTTTTAGAACTGTATAAACAATATTGTGATTCCAAAGAATAACAAAATGTTACGTGATCGTTTTTCGTTGTGTTGGAACAAACCCATTTTTAATTCAAAGTTATAACATTTTAGTTACATGTACCTAATAGAAAAAATACTTTTAATATTGAAGTTTTCATAGGTACAGCTGGTTCCTAAAAAAACTGATACGACTCTTAAAGCGTATTTTGTAGAAAATTGAGCAGTGTATTTTGAAGGATAAATACTTATTATTTACATACTGTCACTGTCAATGCCAAATCTCAAAATTTGTCAGATAACTTATTCTCTTCAACCTCAAAAAATGGCTCCACATGCTAGTAAAGAACTAAAAGCAAGAATTGTAACGAAATTAGAAGATAGTTGGTCACTATCTGCCGTAGAGAACCATTTTAACGTAAGCAGAACAACAGTTTTTAATATTAATAAAAGATGGAGAGAACAAGTAACTATCGAAAGCAAGCAAGGTTCTGGAAGACCAAAAATATCTAGCGCTCATGATGATCGTACGCGTTTGGAGAGATTAGAAGAGAATTCTTTTGAACATGCGAAAACTGCAAGAATTATTATGTAAAAACTATCATTTATATACTCCTTATAAAATGCAGAAATTCAAAATAATATCAAAATTTAGACCTTATAGTGCAGTCACTGAAGGTGAATATGAGCTATTACCTCCGATTTCGTTGAACCTCCATCGATTTGCACGAAAATTGGTGAGTGGTTAGAGGATATCTCAAGGAACAAAGATGACATGGTGCCAACTTGCGCTTTTACCCTGGGGGTGGATGCCACCCCTCCTCGGGGATGAAAATTATTTTATAAAAAATAACCCCACAATTCGATAGAGCGACAAATTATAAGCAAAATTTGTTATATAAAGTTATTAAAATAAATCAAAACTTTTTGAGTTATTAAAGATCAAAGATTTTAATTTTTCGTGAGAGAAATGCATGTTTTTAACCGATTTTTCATAAATAACTCAAAAACTAGTAAGTTTTTACAAAAAAGTTATTATTGTCAAAATTGAGGCTAATAAAAAATCAAATAAATTCCTTACTAGAAAAACCTTTCAATGTTAACTGAAAGTGAGTTATAGGTAAGTTTTTACAAAAAAGTTATTATTGTCAGAATTGAGGCTAATAAAAAATCAAATAAATTCCTTACTAGAAAAACCTTTCAATGTTAACTGAGAGTGAGTTATGGGTAATTGAATGTATATTTCTTTCGTCGAGTACCCAAATCTAAGTATTCAAGCTTAAATACCGGGAAAATGATGCATTTTATAATATAAACTTATTAAACATTTGTCAAAGCTCATTGAAATATCTATCAAATAAGTGCTCGAACAAGTTGATAGCATTAAAGTTTATGCACCAAAAATGTTTCAAAATGTATCTTTTAAAATTTTTTCTAAAAAATGTTATTGTTTTTTTGTAAATAACTCCGTTAAATTTTAAAGTAGCAAGTTCATATAATAACTGGTTAAAATTTTATTCCAAGAGCTATTAAAAACGTCAAAATAGTCATTTATACCTCTTACTTTTTTAAAATAAAAGGTTAAATGGCCCCGGTTACATGGTTCTCGCAGCAAAATTGAAATTTTAAACGTTTCTATCTCGGTTATTTTTTACTCTACGAAAATAGTAAAATGGGTAAAGTATTTGTTACAGAAAAAACTAAAATTTAGTTATTTATCATTTTTTACGTATATTGAGTATTTTTGGAGTTATTATCAAAAGAAAATGAAAAGTACGATAATTCTAAAAATTCTGATTTTTTTAAATTATACCTTTTTTCCAAAAATATGCATTCTAAACCGGTCAAATTTGTTGAAATAATTAACTATGATAACATAAAGAAATTCTTTTGAGGATTACTACAAATTTTAATTTTTGCGGAAATGGCGTATGTTTAGTTTTTAACTTTTTCCTAAAAAAATCGAAAGGGTTCTCTTATTTTCATCATAACTTGCTTAATTTTGATGCTATTAACTTCTACTGAAGCTCATTTGATAGGTATTCCGAAATACTTTGACAAGTGCTTAACAAGTATATTCTATAAAATGCATCGTTTTCCCGTTATGTAAGCTTGAATACTTAGATTTGAGTACTCGTCAAAAAAAATATATATTCAATTACCCATAACTCACTTTAAAATAATATTAGTTTAGTTCTTTAAGTAGGGAGTGTATTAAATTTTTTATTATCTTTAATTTTGGTAATAATAGCTTTTTTACAAAAGCTTATAGTTTTTGAGTAATACGTGAAAAACAGCTTTAAAACATGCATTTTTTAAGAAAAAATAAAATCTTTGATATTTAATAACTCAAAAAGTATTGATTTATGTTAATAACTTTATATAACAAATTTTGCTTAGAAGTTGCCCCTCTATCGATTTCTGGTATTATTTTTAATAAAAAATTTCACCCCCGAGAAGGGGTGGCAACCACCCCCAGGGTAAAAGCGCAAGTTAACATCATGTCACCTTTGTTCCTTGAAGTATCTTCTAACTACTTACCAATTTTCATGAAAATCGATGAAGGTTCAACGAAATTCGAGGTGAAAACCTTCAGTGACTCCACTATTAATAATTATTACAATTTATGAATTAACATATATGTAATCAGTTGTTTGTTTGTTTTATTATTTTGTCTGTCATAATAAATATAATATAATGTCAGACCAATCAAATACACTGCTCAAAATTATCAACTCTTACTAAGAGTCGTATCAGTTTTTTTAGAAACCAGCTGTTCTACCTTTTTAAGTTTTAAAATTATAATAACGATTTAATATATTAAAAATAAAGGTTTTATGAAAAAAAAAACAATTTACAAATCAATGGCATCGAAATTTTATTAAACCTAAGTTTAAGTATAAGGCAAATCGCTCCGTTCGTACTCCTTCCCCACTTTCCCCAAGCCTTTGTGCAGTATCTTTCTACAGAAATATATTGAAGTGACAAAAACGTGACCATTTCTCCCATTTAAACTCTTCTTCTACTTGCGTCTATATTCGTTGGTTTTCTTTTAGATTCCACGATTTAAGTAATAGACTCTTAAAATGATTAGCAAAGTTTACATATTCCAGCTCTTGATCTCTTAGTGTTAGTGTATAGATTATTTCTGTAAAAATCTGTTTTTTCTTCTGTTATGCAAGTTAAAAGTTTTTATGCAATTTAAAACTTAGTTTGAGCTTATGGGATTTATTTTTTCTGTTATCTTTTTAAGGCAGGTACATAATATGTATGTACTCAATCGCTCGGATCTTCTCTCTCTATAACGAGAGAAGTATATCGCAGTTTCTTTCAATCATAGTTTATTTAATGTATCGTCCCGTAGTTTCCTATTAAATATTCATTCTAGTTTAAATTAAATGTGCTAATTTAATCTCAGTATGTCTCTTCAATAGAAAGTCCTTCAAGCGTTAATGTTCGTATTATAAATGTTTTAGGTACCGAATCCTGTTCCCAGAGTTCGACATCCAGATTGGTTACATAAAAGAATATTAGAAAAGAATGACAATTTCAAGCAAAGAAGAATCAGTGACATGTTCTCGGCTGTTCCGAAATCAAAATCGATTGAAAACGACCCATCTAATTCTAATCAATCTGGTGGAACATGTGAAATCGAGGACATGTGTATGGATAAAAACAATTCTTCGTTTAAAGCTCCACTTGTGGCTACTGTGACTAAGCGCAAAAGAGGGTCGGATAAAGAAAATCAGTACACTGAAGATGAATTGAATAGAACCTGGAGAGAAGTATTGGGAAATCCACCACTTGTGGGAAAGACTAAGGTAATTAAATAGTATATTTAACAATTCCCACCATTAATCGTTTGGAGGCCTTTGAAATATGGTTGCACAGACGTACACTAAAAATACCATGGACGGCTATGCTGACAAATGTGACAGTCCTTAAGAGAGCAAATGCTGCTCGCGAGCTGCTTGGTAACATTTAATGTAGAGAGATGCCCTATTTTAAACAGGTAGTAAGAGGAGACCGATTTAATAGTATTTATCTTAGTATGATCAGTTTGAGTAAAATCGAAGGACGCAGAGGAATTGGTAGAAAACAGTCCTCTTGGTTGAAGAATATCAGGGAGTGGACAGGAATAAAGAAAGCAGAGCAACTACACTGGGTTGCAAAATTAACCGGACACCTTAAAAATGTCACCTGTTGTCCAATTTAAGTGATTTTTTTAATATATTATAGCCTTATTCCTGTGGAATAGCCTGTGGAATATTTTAGCATTTATAAAATACTGAAATTAAAATCCAACTATAGCATGTTTTCTCAACATTTTGTTTGGTTCATTCGCTTTTGTTGAATAATAAAAAAGTTAGGTACTTTAACATCTAGCCATGTTTTTCATCAATACAGCGTGTTTTTAAATAATAATTGGCAAACTTTAAGGGGTAATTCTGCATGAAAAAATAATGACAGTTTGCTTTATCAACGATATGTCTGCAAATGCTTCGTTTCCGAGATAGGGGGTGTTGAAAGTTTTCTTACAAACTGACGATTTATTTATTGCTTTAAAACCGGTTGAGGTATGCAAATGAAATTTGGTGAGTTTTAAGAAGTAGTTATTGCAAATTTTTTGACATACAATTAAGAATTTAATATTCACCATTGACGCGCATACGGGTAATATGAGGGCTTATATTACCCGTATGCGCGCCAATGGCGAATATTAAATTCTTACTTGTATGTCAAAAAATGTACAATAACTACGTCTTAACACCCACCAAATTTAATTTGCACATCGTCAGTTTGTAAGAAAAATTTCAACACCCTCTATCTCAGAAATGAAGCATTTGCGGACATAGCTTTATAAAGCAAACTGTCATTATTTTTTCATGTAGAATTACCCCTTAAAGTTTGTCGCACTTATTTAGAAACACCCTGTATTCATAAAGAACATGCCTAGTTGTTACATTTCCTAACTTTTTTATGGTCCTACTTAAGCGAATGAATAAAAAAACAGAATGTTGAGAAAACATAAGGCTACAGTTGGGTTTTAATTTGAGTATTTTATAAATGCTAGAATATTCCACAGGGTGATGCGAAGTTTAAGAAAAAAACACAGTTTCATTGGTACACCCGGTATGCAATGAACATTTACCTGTTTAGCCACAATATTATTACAGCGGTATTAATCAAGAATAAGGCTATAACATATTAACCCTCGTAAGGCGGTGCTTAGATTCTTACATTAACAACGGCGCGGGGTGCATTTACACCCCATCCGTATATCCACTTTTTTTATATGTGAACGTCGGGAAATTGATTTGAAAGGTAATTAGGACTTGTTTATATATTATTAAACATAATTTTACAAACAAAGTATTCATTTCTTCTTTAAAAAAATTATTATTATCGTTGCAAGAAAAACACATGAAATTTTTCACAGAATGAGCAACACAAAGTTTTTACAAACAATACAGTTATGCCGGGACTTCCGGTCTATTTTCACTGACACCGAGCTTATTCCCCTGCTCTGTTAGCTCCAGGTGGAAAACCAGAAACGTCAAATTTTCATCATTTGCACCCAACAGTAATTTTTCCAAAAGGCACGTAAACGCAAAGAGTTTTAAATGATGCAATGAGTGGAATAAGTTTAGAATTTAATTTAATGCGAATAAAAAAATGGACAAACATCAAAAAAATGTATTAAAAAAGATAGGAGAGAAAAACGAGGTCTGGGGTGCACCTGCACCCCGCACCGCCTTACGAGGGTTAAAAAAGCACTTAAATCGGACAACAGGTTTAGGATATTCGAGACATCAAAAATGACCCATTTTTAAGGTGTCCGGTTAATTTTGCACCCCAGTGTATTTAGAAAAGCTCGAGACAGAGACATGTTAATCGCCAACGTCAAGGGGACTTGATAGGGCACGTTAAGAACAAGATTTAAAAATACCACTTTTTCGTTCCCAGACATATCTTAAAGAGTGAAAAGTGTTTATCTTACGAGGTATGGTAAACGAAAAGGCCTGAAAGCCGTTAGACGTATTATCTACTATTTTTAATGGGGAATAGCCACAATTTTAATTGAAAATACGTTGTTTTGACGTTTCGATTATCGTTCTCAAAATGCAGTACTAATAATAAATAATATTAATGTAAAGTTACAAAAGTATTTTAGAGAAAAAAAAAAGAAAAAGTTTATTTTATAATTTTAAAAAATAAAAACTTTTTATAATACCACGTTTTTATTATTTATAGGACACAATGTAAAAAGTATAATAAAAACAATTATTTTTCAAATCAAAATGTCAATTTTAAAAACAAAAAGGATTTCCGATGCCGGGAATTAAACCCGAGCTTTATGGGTGAAAGCCAGGTATCCTAGCCACTCACTAGACTAGACCAATATTTGATTTTAATAAATTGAGATAAATATTTGACATATAAATTAGATCTGAAAGTAAAACTCAATGAATCTATGCAAAAGCTGTTAAATATTGCATTTTAATCGAGTTCTGAGCTAATCTCAAAATTTCAGGAATGTCTATAATCTGGAAGTCTGTTTAAATGGATTATAAAATTTCTCGGACATAGTGACAAAGACCGGGCCAAGTATACAGGGTGAGTCATGAGGAACTGTACATACTCCTACCTCGTATAGAGGCCCCTATGGGGAATAACAAATGACCATTAAAAAGTGTCTGCTTCCATTGTTTAATAATATATAGGGCGAGTTTCGCATTTTGACAGAAATTTTTATTCGTCATAATTTTTGAACGGTCAGATCGATGTGTCTCTTATTTTGGTCAATCGTTACACTATTGCCACCTAATCAACTGATTTATTCAAACTAGAAAAAAATCAGGTCCGGCTTTAAAAAAATTAGTTCGTTTTGGTCTTAGAAAAAATTTCACCCTGTATAAGCTTTTTGAAAACTCTAATATGAATTTTACAAATTAGACAAATAGGCAATTAAAATAACATATTTATTTTTTTCCGCACACGATTGCTTAATTTTTTATAAAAAATCAAATTTGATTATGAATTAAAAGTTTGGTAAAGTGAACCATAGATTTAACAAAATTAACTTTTATTATCAAAATTAATTTTTTTTTGAACAAATATTTAATTTATGTTACCACTAATCAACTGATTTATTCAAACAAGAAAAAAATCAGGCCCGGATTTAAAAAATAAGTTCGTTTTGGTCTTAGAAAAAATTTCACCCTGTATACGCTTTTTGAAAACTCTAATATGATTTTTACTAATTAGACAAATAGGCAATTAAAATGGCATATTTATTTTTTTCCCTACACGATTACTTAATTTTTTATAAAAAAAAAATCAAATTTGACTATGAATAATTAAAAGTTTGGTAAAGTGAACCATGGATTAAAATAAAAATAACTTTTATTACAAAAATGATTTTTTTTTTAAATATTTAATTTATGTTATCACCCAATCAACTGATTTATTCAAACTAGAAAAAAATCAGGCTCGGATTTAAAAAATTAGTTTGTTTGGGTCTTAGGAAAAATTTCACCTTGTATACGTTTTTTGAAAACTCTAATATGAATTTTACAAATAAGACAAATAGGCAATTAAAATGGCATATTTATTTTTTCCCCACACGATTACTTATTTTTTATTAAAAAATCAAATTTGACTGTGCATAAAAAGTTTGGCAAAATTTTTGCATAGATTTAAAAAAAATAACTTTTTTTTACAAAAATTAATTTACAAAAACAACGTTTTTCTTAAAATTAAAAGTTTTACCATTTTTTTTTTTTTTTTTCTATAACACGTCTACATCTAAAACTTCCCATAACACTTCTTTTGGACTCTATAGTTTAACATAGACGTGATCAAATTGATAAATTTTAAATTTTTCCACCTAATCTTTGCGATTTACAAGTTTGCAACTTTTACAAGAAGAAGACTGAAAGTCTACAACAATTTTCATAGTCTTCACAATGGTAAGAGGTATGTGCTGTAAAAATTTCAGAAAGAAAATATTAAAATGGAACAGAGTTGTAGCGAGTTAAACCGCGAGTTATTTTTTTTTTATTTTTAGGTTAAAATTCCGATTTTGACAAATTTGATTTTTTAATAAAAAATTAAGTAGTCGTGTGGGGAAAAAATAAATATGCCATTTTAATTGCCTATTTATCTTATTTGTAAAATTCATATTAGAGTTTTCAAAAAGCGTATACAGGGTGAAATTTTTTCTAAGACCAAAACGAACTAATTTTTTAAATCCGGACCTGATTTTTCTCTAGTTTGAATAAATCCGTTGATTCGATGGTAACATAAATTACTTATTTGTGCAGAAAAAATTAATTTTTGTAATAAAAGTTATTTTTTTTTAAATACATGGTTCACTTTACCAAACTTTTAATTCATAGTGAAATTTGATTTTTTTATAAAAAATTAAGTAATCGTGTGGGGAAAAAAATAAATATGCCATTTTAATTGCCTATTTGTCTTATTTGTAAAATTCATATTAGAGTTTTCAAAAAACGTATACAAGGTGAAATTTTTTCTAAGACCCAAACGAACTAATTTTTTTAAAGCCGGACCTGATTTTTTTCTAGTTTGAATAAATTAGTTGATTAGGTGGTAATAGTGTAACGATTGGCCAAAATAAGAGACACATCGATCTGACCGTTCAAAAATTATGACAAATACAAATTTCTGTCAAAATGCGAAACTCGCCCTGTTAAACAATGAAAGCAGACACTTTTTAATGGTCATTTCTTATTCCCCATAGGAGCCTCTATACGAGGTAGGAGTATGTACAGTTCCTCATGACTCACCCTGTATAAAATTTTTTTAAATAAAATATGGTCCTCTCTGAACAAACTGAAATATAAAATGCCTCTGAATTTCGTTTATTTTATATTAGTTTTACTTCTAACTGTGTATCGGAACCAAGTTTTCGTTGAAATTTGACCATGATGAATAGGCAGGACGTGAGGTGTAATTTTTAGACCTCTACAAGTGTTTTCTTTTAATTCATCATTCGTTTTGTTTGCAAATAATAGAAACCACGAATAGGCGTAACCAGAAACTTGGCTCATTATTAGAGGTTTTATTTCTACGGAAATAAAACTTCAAATAGGGAACTTGCACATTTTTTTATTAGATAATAATGTTCAGTTTTGTTTAAAAAGGAGATTTCCAAAATTTCACGCTTCAAAAACTCGTAATAACTTAGAAATACATATTTAAAGTCTTCTGCGGTATAAAGTAGTTCAAACGGCCCGTGACGTCACATAGTTTTACATTAGTTTTTATTATGGTTATATTTCGCTGTGTCTAGGTACACGATAACGTGTACGCAAGTAAAAAAGTTAGGTAGACGCGAATTAAACTTCATCAAGCCAGTGACGTCATTATTTAGCTTGCGCAGTGACTATATATTTTGGTACATGCTATTTTGATATGTTTAGTGTTTGTTTGATAGAAACATATTTGTTAAGGGAAGAGAAGCAGAACTATTCAGATGTTTTAAACTTAATTGTAATAAATCAATGTATAATATAAAAGTATATATTTAGGTTAGCAAAATAATTATATGTATTTAGTTTACATGACATGTAGGTACAAAATATTGTTAAAATAATTTTTATACGTAAGTGAATTATTATAATCAACTATTCTAAATGCAAAATACACAATTTAACTTAAAAAAATATTTTATTAACGTTTAGACATCCAAATCGGATGTCATTGTCAAAATACAAAAATTAGTCAGATTAAATAAATTATTAGAAATAATTTTTTACTAAGCAACAACATTTTTGTTTAATTTAATAATATTTTGTATTTTGACAACGACATCCGGTTTAGAAGTCGAAACGTTAATAAAATCAATTTTTTAGTTAAATTGTGGCTTAGTTCTCATTTAGAATAGTTGATTACAAAAATGCCACAAGGATAATAGCTTCAGAACAAGTTAATTATTATTGTGAAAGCTTTAGGTCTTCCTTATATTTTAATCTTTTACGGTAGTACTATTTCATTTATAACTAAAAAAAATATATATTAATTTATAGTCTCTTATCTTTTTCGTACTGTTTTAAAATGTTCTTAAACTCATTAAAAGAACTAAATAATTGTCCACACTAATTGTAAACACTAAACAAATAAAAAATAAGAAATCACTGACACTAACTTTTTTATTTGCGTACACGTTAGCGTGTACCTAGACACAACCTTATATTTAGGTATATTCTTCTTCTCCTTCTTTAGTTTATTGGCCTCCACCTTCTTGGGTATTTGGCAAGCTCATCGTCGTGGAATAAGTCAAAAATATTTATATTCTAATGACATTTATCCTATATCATTGTAATAATATATACCAGTTTGTTAAAAATTGTAGTTTTATACTGTTTTTGAAGGAAAGGAACGAAGGTTTACTATTGAAAATAAAACCATTTTGTAAAAGTACAAATTTTCTATGAATAGGTCTAACGATCAAAAACACTTGTAACGTCACATAAATGTATTTTCTACTGACGTTTATAACGTCTAATTTAAAATTCTGTTTACTTTATTCGAAAAATGTACATGTAAAACCAAGTGACGTCACGACGCATTTTGGACCACCTGTTTTAATTTGAATTTTTTATCGTCTTTAGGGGCCAAACGAAAGACAAACAAAACTTTTTTATCTTTGATACATGTTTTAAATTATGTTCTGTTGTGATTTATAACATATTTTTCGAATTTAAAAATTTATGCAAGTTCCCTATTGTTATAAATATAATTATTTTGCTTTCAAATATAAATACGCGCTTTCAAGAAGAATACTTGTGTGGGCGAGACGGCAGAAACAATACAATAAGTTATTATTTTGTCTAATATATTATTATGTATCTATAAGTGATAATGTTCTTTTAATTTCACTACTTATTTAGGTAATCAAAAATTTTTTCTACGGCCGTTTAATAACGTGCTCATTATTCACTATTTTTGAATAGATAATAACACCTATTACTTTACCCGTGAGTGATAGTTCATTACTCACGGACTGAAGTTAGGATCAAGTGGCGAATATCACTTTTAATATTAGTATTATATTAACTGCAAATAAAATTACTTAAACTTGTTTATTTAACACAATAATTATTGTAATTTATGTCAATAATTAACTTCGAAAAAATTTTAAAGGATTGTGTGAGTAGATTTTCCAGGTAACCACAGAAAATAACAACCGATAATAAATATACAAAATAAATACGGTAAACACTGTCTTCTCTGCACTTTTGAGGTGGAAGACAGTGTTTGGCGCCGGAAAATGGAAAGGTATCTGGAAACTTTAGACAGTGATGACACACAGTCAGAAGGAGGGTCAAAAAGGAAGGACAGATATATGGATAACGAGGAAGATGATATTTTTAGAAAGAGCAAAAAGTTCTCGAGAACACCAACAAAAAATCAAGAGAAAAGAAATGAAGAAACAAAAATTGATCAATTATTAATAATGATGAGCCACCTCACCGATGACATTAAGGAAATAAAAAGAAATCAAAAAGAAAGCAAGGAAGCAATAGAAAAGCTCATTATAGAAAACAGAGCGCTGAGAAAAGAAAATGCGGAACTAAAAGAAGAGAATATAGAAATCAAGGAGGAACTCAGAGAAATAACAAACCACATGGAAGTTATGGAAAAACACCGACGAATAAATAACGTAGTCATGAACGGTCTAAGGATAGACACATATGAACAAGCAGGGTTAAAAGAAACAACTAACAATTTCATCAAACAACACTTAGGAGTAGAGGTTAAAATAAGGAGTGCTCACAAGCTAGGAGAAAAAACATGCCTCATTGAATTAGAAAACCAGGAAGAAAAAAGAAAAATAATGGAAAAAAAGTATAAGTTAAAAGAAATAAGAGGGCTGAAGGTATATATTAACGAAGATGCAACCATAAGAGAACGAGAAATACAGAAAACAATTAGAAACATTGCTCAGGAAGAAAGAAACAAAGGAAATGAAGTCAAGATTGGAGTAAAAAAAATATGGGTAAACAACAACGAATGGAAGTGGAACGACAAAGAAGGAAAAATGATCAAAACAACATAAAAAAACTAGCAGACAATTGTACCATGGGAATAACGATGACGACACAAGTACAGAAAAAGGATAACGATAATTCAAAAAAAGGGCAAAAGAGAAAAAAAATGAAAACCGGACAAAAACACAAGAGAACATGTCGAAAAGAACACTTACTTTTAGGAACATGGAATGTAAGAGGCACATATAGAGAAGGTAAACTTAAACATCTAGCGAGAGAAATCGAAAAGTTCCAATTTGACATAGTAGCCTTGCAGGAGACGAAACAGCTGGGAAATGATATATTAGAAATAGAAGATACAGTGTTTTTTAATAGCGGCGGAAAGAATAAAACACTAGGCACAGGTTTTATGCTACGAAAAGAACTAAAGGAAGCAATAGTAGAATTCAAACCAATATCAGATCGAATATGTAGTATCAGGATCAAGGGAAAATACCAAAAAATCACTCTCATAAATATTCACGCACCATCTGAAGAAAAAGATAATGATGTCAAAGAATCTTTTTACAGTGAACTAAATAGAACAATCGAAAGTATACCCAGATACGACATGAAAATTATTTTAGGCGACGCAAATGCCAAAATAGGGAAGGAAGAAGTATTTAGACCGACAATAGGAAAACATAGTAAACACAATGAAACTAATGAAAACGGACAGTTCCTCATAGATTTTGCAAGAGAAAAAAATATGATCATAATGAGCACATATTTCGAAAGAAAAGAAATACACAAGGAAACATGGATATCGCCAGATAGAAAGACCAAAAATCAAATAGATCACGTGCTGATCGAAAAAGAAGAGCAGCAATGTATAAAGAAGATTAGAACATACAGAGGACCAGATGCCGACTCCGACCATTACATGGTGGGTATCAAAATGAAGCAACTGATACCTGAAAACAAAAACAAAATAAAAGAAAAGAAATGTATAAATAAACCAATTCGGTTTGCAACAAAAAAAGTGCAAGAAACATACAGAGAAACAATGGAAAGGGAACTAAAAAAGATACAAATAGAAGAACAAACGGAGAACAACTGGGAAATCATAAAGCAAGTAATGAACAAAGCAGCAAAAGAATGTAATAAACAAGAGATTAAAAAGAGGAAGGAGTGGTTCGACATAGAGTGCCAAAAAGAAATAGAACTAAGACAATCATTAAGGATGGAAATGATCAAGAAGTAGAGAGAAACATGGCGCCTCAGAAGAACGGTCGTGTTTACGACTCGGAAGTTAAGTGTTGTAAAAAGTGTTATAAAGTTGCACAAAGTGGTCTATTATGTGCGAATTGTGGAACGTTATCCCATAGTGGCTGCCTGAAGCAACTAAAATCGATCAAATATATCGATGATGAGACAGTTATATGCTGTGAGGAGAGTGTGAGGTTAAGTGATCCACCAAACAAAACCTTGGATAGTGAGGCTGACGATGAGGATCCGAGACAAACTGAAATAAGGTACTTAAAGAAAATTATTAATCAGAATGAAACAATAATATCAAATCAACAAATTACGATAAATTTATTGAAGGAACAACTAGATTTATTTAAATATATGCAAATAGCTGATCAGTCGCCATCTACAAAACAAAATACGAATTCAATCAACCATTCAAACAGAGACCCAAATTTTGAACGACCGAAACAGTCTAGCAGTAAAATATATCCAAAAAACGAAAACACTACACCCGCAAAAAATGTTGCTGTAAATGAAAGTCTTGTTGTTGATAAAGAAAGGAGTTCCCCAACAAAAACTCTATTTAAAAATAGTACCAATAAAAATAAACAAGTTGTTTCCTTAATCGAAAATAATAAACAATTATCAGCTGATATTTTAAGAATACAAACGGAGGCAAAATGTTCAGATATCATTAATTTAACAAACGATGAGAATTTGATAAATACTGAGAGTAAAAATTCGGTTCCAGTTCCAAATAATAATGGGCAAGAATGGAAAACTGTTAGGTATAAAAGAAGGAATGGACCTATTGTTATTGGCAATAATGAAAACTCTGAAATCAGTGGTGTCCCAAAATTTAGTCATCTTCATGTTACTAGGGTAAACCAGCATACAACGGCAGATAATCTTAAGAAGATGTTAGAAAAACACTTTCCAGAAGTGATATGTACGTCCTTAACGGCTAAGCATCCCAACATATATTCATCCTTTAAAGTCTCAATTTTTGAACAACATTTTGGTTTAGCGATGGACCCAAAACTATGGCCCGTAGGCTCTTATGTAAGCAGGTTTTTTATGAAGCGTCCAACACATACTCAAATAAAATGAAGGATGAAGAAACGACCGTTAACCCTCCATCAAATTTTCAAAATAACCTAATTCAACAAGGCACGGTAAGCATGTTTCATGTCAATTTACAGTGTATATCAAATAAAGTCGATATGATCAATGCTTTTCTTGCGGATAAAAAGTTCTATGACGTCATATGTTTTTCAGAGCACTGGCAAACTGAAGAAAATCTAAAATTAATTAACATCTCCGGCTTTTCACTAGCTAACTTTTTCTGTAGGGTTGAAAAGAAGCAAGGTGGCGTTGCAATTTATGTAAAAGAAAATCTTATGTATTCTTCTCTTAATCTAAATGAATATAACGTAGAGCAAACTTCAGAGTTTTGTGCAATTTATATACCTTCAATGAGAACCAATGTTTTAACTGTATACAGATCAGGTAATGGTGACTGTGACTTGTTCTTGGTGAATTTTGAGAATGTTATAGCATTCTTACTTAACAAAGCAGACAAACTGATTATACTTGGGGATTTTAATATAAATTTTAAAATTAAATCTGAATCTTCTTATGATATTCAAAATCTGTTAATGTCTTTTGGTCTAGAAATAACGATAAACGATTATACTAGAATCACATCTCAATCCAGTAGTTGCATCGATAACATTATGACTAACTTTTCTGAAAATATCTACAGGGTGGGCGTATTTGAACCTTGTTTCTCTGACCATCGAGCACAATTTATATCTATTGATTCTGATCTTAAAGTTGTTGACACTAATCAATCACTTCAACGGTCTATTACTTCTTCTGGTTTGCAGAAGCTTAAATATGCACTAGCTAGTACAAAGATGGACTTTTTCTATGACAACAATAACGATCCCGATGTCTTGATGTTCTTTTTAACTGAAACTTATAACAACTTAATATTAAAGTTTTTTCCATTAAAAAAAGTACGACAAACTGCTAAAATAACACCCGTGCAATGGTTTAATGACGAATTAAGGTCTTACAGATCTAATCTTTCTCTCATTAAACACATTGCAGATGTCACTAAGGATCCCGATATTTTCAAACTATATAAACAACAAAAATATGAATATAATCGGCAGTTACAAAATGCTAAAAAGTCGGCTTACTCTGGTTTTATTACTAACTCCAATAATAAACCTAGAGACTGCTGGAAAATATTAAACTTCGAAAGAGGCAATACAAGATCCAGTTCGGTACAACCAGATCTATCTCCAGACGAAATAAATCAATTTTTTATTACAATCGCGGAGAATATAATTACATCCCTTCCCACTATTAATAACGATATCCTCTTCAGTTACAGAAACTATCCTTCCCCGAGTAAGTCCTTTTGTTTCCGACCCGTTGTGGAAGATGAGATCTCTCAAATAATTAAATCTCTTAATAATTCCAATTGTAAGGACGTTCACGAAATAAATAGCAAAATTTTAAAAGAAACTTACCAAATAGTTTTAACACCTTTCACTCATCTTATTAACTTAATTTTATCAACTGGAGTATTTCCAGAAGCACTAAAGTACTCAAAGGTACTACCTATCTATAAAAAAGGTGATTCCTCGAAAGCTGACAATTACAGACCCATAAGCATTGTTTCTACATTCGGGAAAGTGATTGAAAAGGTGATCAAACAACAATTATATTCTTATTTTGAGTCTAAAAGTTATTTTAGCAACTCGCAATATGGATTCAGAAGTGCTCGTTCTACTACAAACGCGGTATATAATATTGTGAGCGAGGTGATTGAGGGGCTTGAACGTGGCAATCGCATAGCAATTTCTCTCTGCGATTTGTCGAAGGCTTTTGACTGCGTTTCACATGACATTTTGCTCCACAAATTAAACTATTATGGAATCAGAGGTATCCCTCTTAAGCTTATCTCTTCGTACCTATGTGGTAGACACCAGGCTGTAGTGTCTAAAGGTTATCTCTCCGATTTTCGACCCGTAAAACATGGAGTCCCACAAGGTTCGGTCTTGGGACCTCTTTTATTCATTATATATGTCAACGATTTGCCTCATTTCATATCTCCGTACAAATCAGTACAATTTGCGGATGATACGACATACATAATATCAGGTAATAAAAATGAGGATTTAAAAATGGCTTACGAGGAAGTCTCTGATAAATCTAGCACATGGTTTGCTGCGAACAAACTAAAACTCAATACTGAAAAAACGCAGGACTTGATTATATCTGCAAGTGGTTTACATGGCGATCCAGATGACAAAGACACTGCTAAACTATTAGGAATAACCATAGACAATCGATTGAACTGGTCGGCTCATATTTCACAAGTAAAGGCGAAGCTGTCTAGTTCATTGTTTCTTATTCGTCAACTAGCAAGGGTTGTCAGCTTTGAGACATTGAAGGTGACATATTTTTCTTTATTTCACTCACACCTAAGCTATGGATTAATCTTATGGGGCAATTCAACAAATGCTCTTCAAATTTTCAGGATGCAAAAGAAAGCTATCCGGATTTTAGCAGGGGTTAGTTATCTGGAACATTGTCGACCTCTCTTCATCAAATTAAAAATTATGCCGCTACCTACTCTGTTGATATATCAAGTTCTGACTGAAATTCACAGAAAAAGGTCCCATTTAACAAAGCAATCTGATGTTCACGTTCACAATACGCGATACTCTCACTATTTACGAACAAATCGCTCTAGATTGCGTCTTTCAGATAAAAATTGTCTTAATTATAACTACTACAATATTTTACCAAAAGATATTAAACAGCTAAGCTGTAACAGTTTCAAAAAAGTAATAAAAAGGTATCTGTTGAAACATTGCTTTTATTGCTCGGAAGAATATATGACTCATTGCAGAACATCTACTGAAATGCTTACCGTGACACAAAATATTTTTTGTTAATCTATATTCTTGTTTGTGATACATATTTATAAGTTGTGTTTTATATTTCTGTTTTATATACCTTGTGATTTTATATACCTTGTAATTTTTATATTCCTTATTTTGACTTTGTAATTTTGACTTGCTACAAACAATTTTTTTTTGTAAAGTAGTTAAATAAATCTATCTATCTATCTATCTATCAAGAAAGAAACAACAGAGACGCATGATAGATATATAGAACAAAGACAAAAAGTAAAGAGGTTGTTGAGAAAAAAGAAGAGAAAACACTTAGATAATAAGCTAAAAGAAATAGAAGAGAACTACAGAAATAAAGAAATAAAAAACCTGTATCAAGGTGCCAGAAACGAGAAAAGAGGATACCAGCAAAAACCCATATTCGTTAAAAACAAAGCTGGAGATAATATAAGCGGCGAAGCAGAAATAGTAGAGAGATGGAAAGAGTATTTTGACGAATTACTAAATGGCAAGAATAAGCCAAACCAAAATGAATCCATAGAAGCAGAGACAGAAAATGAACAGTTAGAAGACATAGAAGATAATCCACCGAGCAAAGAACAAATCGAGGAAATAATTAGAAATCTTAAAAACAACAAATGCCCTGGAAGCGATAACATAACAGCAGAGATGATGAAATATGGTGGAAAATTGCTGAATGATTGGATACACAAAATCATAAAAGATATATGGTTAAAAGAACGAATACCAGAGGACTGGAAGGAAGCAATTATCTGCCCATTACATAAAAAAGGCGACAAAACAGAATGCAGTAATTACAGAGGAATAGCTTTATTAAATACCGTATACAAAATCCTAGGAAAATCAATAAAAGACAAACTTGAAAAAGAAGCTGAAAATATAATAGGCGAATATCAGTGCGGATTTAGAAGAGGGAGAAGCACAACGGACCAAGTATTCGTAATCAGAGAATTACAAGCAGAAAGCTATGAACACAACCTACCAACGATAGCACTATTCATCGACTTCCAACAAGCATACGATAGAATAAAGAGGAAGAAATTAAAAGAGGCGCTTGAGTAATTGGGAGTTAGCAGAAAGCTACGTAACATGATACATCTCACTCTGAAGAATACAGAAAACAGAGTCAAAATAAACAATCAATCATCAGAAAAATTTATAGTAAACGAAGGATTAAGACAGGGCGATCCTCTGTCATCTTTACTCTTCAACTTATGCCTAGAAAAAATAATGCGAGAAGCAAAAATCAATAGAGAAGGACTCATATATCAAAGAAGACACCAAGTTTTGGCGTTTGCGGATGATGTGGTGTTACTGGCAAGAGGAAAAAAAGAGCTACAGGAGATGGTACAGAGAATAGTAAAAGCAGCGAAGAAAATGGGACTATATATAAATTCAACTAAAACAAAATGTATGGAGTGGACAGATGGTCAGTTTAGGAATGGTCAAAAGTTTAAAGTAGAAGTAGAAGAAGGAACATCATACGAATTCGAAATGGTAGAAAGATTTACATACCTAGGGGCAATAATATCACGTAAACCTATCATTAAAGAAGAAATACAAGCTAGAATAATGGCAGGCAAAAAATAATGGCAGTTTCTATCAAGAAGGGCAAAAGTACAGCTATACAAAACAACTATACAGCCAATAGTAACATACTGCAGTGAGACATGGACAATGACAAAAAATGAACAAAATTTACTGGAGATCTGGGAAAGGAAAATACTAAGGAAGATATATGGAGGAAAAATAAGGGACGGTTTATGGATAAGAAGATCAAATGATGAGTTAAAGCAATTATACAACCAACCTAATATAATAGGAGTGATAAAGGCTCAGAGACTTAGATGGCGAGGTCACATTGAAAGGATGCCAAACACGAGGACTCCAAAAAAGGTACTAAACTACACTATAACTTCAAGAAAGAGAAGAGGAAGGCCGAAAAATAGATGGAAGCAAGACGTCGAAAAAGATTTGGAAAGAATGGGGCTAGAGGGCCAAAAAAGAAAAATGAGTGACAGGAAGGAATGGAGGAAAATCACATATCAAGCCAGAGAAGAGCTCAGCACATAAAGAAACGTGAAAATGAAGAAAGAAAAAAACAAACTTTTCAAGCCATGGGCCTCTAAGGCCTTTAGTGCTATTGTATATATATATATATATATATATATATATATATATATATATATATTTTTTACCAATGTTTCTTGGGTTTAGGTTCATAAAAAAAGCTTGTCTATGATGTTATGACCATATTTATTGATATATTATCCGACGTTTCGGCAGGAAATCCATGCCTTTTTCAAGGATTGACTAAAACAACATTTATTGAAAGCTACAATACAATTTAAAAGAAAATCGACTTACCATGCAATCGTAAATTTAGTTTTGAAACAAGTACACAAATAGACGTCACAATTAAAACAATGTTAAAATGTTAAAGCATAGGAACGGACCCACTAAGTCATTGCGTTAAGAGAGTAATGAACTGTGTCAAAAATTATTATGGTGTTTATTGATGTTTGATTTTATGTTAAGTCAAAATAGTTGTCTTCGTCTCATAGGCGTGCTGAAATATTATATAGTTAATTTTAGATTAAGTTGAAATATACCCTATTAAGGTTTTTGACATCCCGTTTATCATTGACAGCTTTGTTATTTTTTTTAATTTCTATGGACTCTAGCAGTTCCCTCTTCTTTTTGTTGGGTTCACTTTTTAGGATTTTAGTTTTATCGAAATCAAATTTGTGTTTCTTTTCGTTTTCATGTTTTGTGAGGGCTGTAGTGTTATTTTTGTCATATTTGTGAGACCGAATTCTAGAGTTTAGTAGCTGGCTGGTTTGTCCGATATATACCCCATCACAATTTGAACAAGGAATTTCATATACAACATGTGATTTTTTTGATTGCGGGGTTTTAGTTTTAAGTTTAGTAAAATTCCTTTTCAAGAGATTATATCCTTTGTGAGCAACTGTAATGTTATGCTTGGCTAGGAGATTCGAAAGTTGTTCAGATAACCCTTGTATGTAAGGCAAAGACATATATTTCTTCTTTTCCTTATTATTTTTGTTGTTGTTTTTGTTGTTGTAAAATGTATGTAGTCGTGACTTGAAGGTGTTTTCAATGAGGTGATGTGGGTATGAATTAAGTGTTAGTGCTGTTTTTGCTTTTTTTATAGCATGAGGTCTATTGATGGGATCAGACAATCTGATGGCTCTGTCGGCTAGGCCAATAACTACTGATTTCTTCTGGGACAACGGGTGATGAGAGTTGAAGTTTAGGTATCTTGACGACCAGGTTTTTTTGGTGTACCATGAAGTAGTTATGATGCTGTTGTCTCGATGTAAGGTCAGGTCCAGAAAATTGATTTGACAATTTTTTTCACTATTTAAAAGACGCTGAGGACCTGAAATTTAAACTCAAAAATATACATTTACCTACAACGTATAAATTAGTGTCTCTCGATGTTGTATCTTTATACACCAATATTCCCATAGATTTAGCGAAAGACATCATTAGAAAAAAGTGGAATGAAATAAAAGTATTTACAGACATCCCTCTAGAAGAATTTGTTTCAGCAGTCGAAACAACATTAAAATCAACATATTTTATATATAAAAACAAAATTTTCCAACAAACAGATGGATGCGCTATGGGTGCTAGCATATCTAGCGCCATAGCCCAATTAGTTCTAGAGCACCTAGAGGAAATTGTTTTGAATAAAATAGATTTCAATATTCCTTTTTTCTATCGATACATAGATGACTGTTTAAGTGCAGCACCAGAGGACAAAATGAATGTTTTGCTAAATGAGTTCAATAACTTCCACCAAAAACTCAAATTCACGTTAGAAGTTGAAAAAAATTGTCAAATCAATTTTCTGGACCTGACCTTACATCGAGACAACAGCATCATAACTACTTCATGGTACACCAAAAAAACCTGGTCGTCAAGATACCTAAACTTCAACTCTCATCACCCGTTGTCCCAGAAGAAATCAGTAGTTATTGGCCTAGCCGACAGAGCCATCAGATTGTCTGATCCCATCAATAGACCTCATGCTATAAAAAAAGCAAAAACAGCACTAACACTTAATTCATACCCACATCACCTCATTGAAAACACCTTCAAGTCACGACTACATACATTTTACAACAACAAAAACAACAACAAAAATAATAAGGAAAAGAAGAAATATATGTCTTTGCCTTACATACAAGGGTTATCTGAACAACTTTCGAATCTCCTAGCCAAGCATAACATTACAGTTGCTCACAAAGGATATAATCTCTTGAAAAGGAATTTTACTAAACTTAAAACTAAAACCCCGCAATCAAAAAAATCACATGTTGTATATGAAATTCCTTGTTCAAATTGTGATGGGGTATATATCGGACAAACCAGCCAGCTACTAAACTCTAGAATTCGGTCTCACAAATATGACAAAAATAACACTACAGCCCTCACAAAACATGAAAACGAAAAGAAACACAAATTTGATTTCGATAAAACTAAAATCCTAAAAAGTGAACCCAACAAAAAGAAGAGGGAACTGCTAGAGTCCATAGAAATTAAAAAAAATAACAAAGCTGTCAATGATAAACGGGATGTCAAAAACCTTAATAGGGTATATTTCAACTTAATCTAAAATTAACTATATAATATTTCAGCACGCCTATGAGACGAAGACAACTATTTTGACTTAACATAAAATCAAACATCAATAAACACCATAATAATTTTTGACACAGTTCATTACTCTCTTAACGCAATGACTTAGTGGGTCCGTTCCTATGCTTTAACATTTTAACATTGTTTTAATTGTGACGTCTATTTGTGTACTTGTTTCAAAACTAAATTTACGATTGCATGGTAAGTCGATTTTCTTTTAAATTGTATTGTAGCTTTCAATAAATGTTGTTTTAGTCAATCCTTGAAAAAGGCATGGATTTCCTGCCGAAACGTCGGATAATATATCAATAAATATGGTCATAACATCATAGACAAGCTTTTTTTATGAACCTAAACCCAAGAAACATTGGTAAAAAAATATATCAAGGTTCAAGAATTAAACTCAAACTATATATATATATATATATATATATATGTCAATAATTAACTTCGAAAAAATTTAAAGGATTTTTAACTATAACCATGGATCAGTATATTTTTTACTTTTATACCTTGTTTACTATTATGAACTTTGGCGTTTATCATTTTCAATGACAGTGACATTAGCGTATTTGCTGTGTTTATGGAATTTAAAACTTATATTGTGTTTATTTTATAAAGTTATATTGTGTGTATTTTGAATATATAACATATTATATACATAGTTATATTATTATATTATATACAGTAAGAGCCACCATACTAGACACATAGGAACATTGAGCTATTACAGTCCTGGACCCTTCACTTGTTGCAATGTTTATTATTATGTCAAGTGACGTTTAGAACGTCAGAAAATGTATAGAAACTGAACATTACCATAGAAAATTGACAAATAATAGATCAGCTGTATTAAATCCAGCTGATCTAATTTTGACGTTTATAGTTGTCATTTTGTTAAAGTTGTAAGTTTTAATGTATTGTACTATTCTTGGTCTTTGAATAGAGTAATTTTAAAATAGAGTAATAATACTATTAAGTTATGTATTTTTTGTATCGAAAAACAATTATTTTGAATAGTTTCTTGACAGTAACATGTAACATGACAGAGATGAAAGTCACATCTGAAAACGGACCGGATTAGCCCATAAGCATAGCAATTATAGTCCGTCCGCTATAACTTTTCCCATGCGGTACGATTCATTTTCAATCAAATTAAGTCAAAACATAAATTGAAACGAACGTCGATGTGTATATACATTTTGTATAGGTACTGTATACTATATACTACACACATCGGCGTACGTTTCACTTTCTGTTTTGACTTAATTTGATTGAAAATGAATCGTACCGCATGGGAAAAGTTATAGCGGACGGACTGTAGGTGCCTACCCATGTGTCTAGTACGGTGGCTCTTACTGTATAGTTAAATATAAATGTACAATATAAGTTTATAAAAGACGTCCACCAATAATAGCTATTTCCTATATTTATTACAATGAGAGTAGGTACTTTGTACTTATAATTTTTCGGAAATGAATGTAACTTGAATTGACTATTTCTTGTATTTTTTACAATACATAATTAAGACAGCATTTGCTAATAGTAAGCAACCAATTATTCAGCCGTGTACTATTGGTAAACAAAATTTATTTTTGTAAATTATAATTTTAATCTCGAGTAGTTGATAATTATATTTTTTTACTAATTAAAATAAAAAAAGTCGTAGAAAAAATATAGTATTCTACTTGCATGTAATGGCTATTACTCACTCTGATGAATTACGACACTCGCCTACGGCTCGTGTCGCAATTACATGCTCGTTGAATAATATACTATAATATTCCTTTCAGAGTGAAATCACTGCCTGGATAGCTTTTCAAAAGAAAAAGTGGGAGTTCCAATATTTACAAAAACATTCTGGATCTAAAAATAAAAAAATGAAAACTAATCAAAAGTTAGCAGTATTACGATCATCGGCATCAGGTACCCTGGGAAATTTTCTTCAAAGAGCACAGGTGGTAGTCGTTACAACCCCATGGCAAGTAATTCAAATTGCAGAAACCACAATATCTGGTCAATTTAGATTATGGGCGTTGGTAAGAGTTTATTTACATTTCACATATCATTGTAATATCAATTCTGAAGCTATTTTCTTGTAGCATTTTAATATAATATACAGTATGGTTCAAATGAAAGGAATAAATTCGTTATTTCGTAAGCCGATAACTTTAAGGAAAAATCCTGAAATAGGTCGATTTTTATTTTTAAATTATGATTTTTGACATACATATTATACTAGTGACTTCATCTAACTAGTGTGCTGCTCATTTGAAAGGTTATTCAATTCTCTATTTAGTAATACAAACATTAACAATTATTTATACAGGGTGTCCAAAAATATTTTTTTTAATTGAATTAATTGACAAACAAAGAAAAATGTATGTAATTTATTTAATTCAAAATACATTTCACTGCAATCAGAAAACAGAAAAAATGTTTATTTAAGGCTGTTCCTCACGATTCTGAGCATAGCTAAATTCCAATGTAAAAGTTTAAACAATATGGCAGATATTGAGATAATTCTTTTTTTATATGAAAGGTATTAAAAAGTTCTAGTGCACTATTTACTTATCAATTATTAAATTGTTTAAACAATATGTTTTTTTTAACTTTTTTGCTTAAAATTTTGGTAAAAAAATTTAAATTTAAATACGGCACTAGAGAATTTTCCCACTTTCCGAATCTGTTTTTGTTTTTAACATAAAGGGTAACACAAAGCAGCTATTTTGTTTAAACTTTTTTAAAAAATCTCAAAGTTTTGCTAAAAGGTATCTCTTTCGGCCGTCATTCTGTCCTTGTTGTCGATATCCAGCCCGCGGCCAGCCAGCAGGTAAAGGAACCCTGTCGGTAGGATTATCAATAATGTTATTACAGGTACAAAAACGAATTAGTGCTTATGAATGGACAAAGATTATTTAGACTTTTGACAAAATTGTTATTATAATTTTTATTTCAAAACACCCTCTAAAGAAACATTACACAATTCTATATGTATTTATAAATGTAATTTCATTTTATCGATCTTGCTCATGATGCTACTCAAATTCTTATAATACGTGTTACTTGTATAAACTTTTTCATTATATGTATTATCATGTATAATATGATATGCATAATCCGTTTAGAACGTCTTTCGACGTTATCCGATCCCATTTTTCATTCAATTCGGCTGTTCCATTGATCTTCTCTAAGTTCTTTGGATTTGGAGCTCATTGAGTTTCTTATTCTTTTCATCCATGTTCTCTTAGGTATTTCTCTCTTCTTTATTCCTGTAGGTGACAATGCGATTACTTGTTTCGGGAGTCTACTGTTTTTCATTCGTTGGACATTTCCGAACCATTTGAGCTGCTTTCGTTGTCTGTCATCCATGACTGTACCTTGTATTCTCATGCGTGCTCTAATTTCTTCATTTCTTATCCTCTCCCGTTTCGAAATTACGGCACTACAGCCCAAATTGAGCCCTGGCCTCCTTTATTTTTTGCCTCCACCCTTGCCTGTCTGTGGCTGCTCTTCTCCATACACGGACTCCTAAAAGGACTTGTGCGTCGCTGTTTACTATGTCTTCCCAGCGCTTTCTTGGCTTTCCAACCGGTCTCTTTCCCAGCATTCTAGCATTCTGTGCTCTTTTTGGTCGCCTATCCTCTCCCATTCTTATCACATGTCCGGCCCATTGCAATCTTTGTATTCTAATGAAGTCTGACAGGGGTGTTTCCTTATAAAGTTGAGAAAGCTCGTTGTTGTATCTACTTCTGAAGATTCCATTTTCCCTCACAGGTCCTAGTGTCCTCCTCAGTACTTTCCTTTCGAATGTGTCGAGCTTGTTTTTGGATGTTTCTTTCAGGACCCAGGTTTCACTTCCATAGCATGTTATTGGTCGAATTAAGGTTTTATAGATGAGTCATTATTTTTGTTTTTTCTGTGTTAATTTCCAGACGTTAGCGAAGTACTTAGCGTTCGTCTTATTACATCCATTTCCGCGGCTTCTGTCTTTCTTATATTTCTCTCTGTTAATCGCCTCATTTCACAATCGTATAAAAGCATGCTTTTTACCAGTTTCATAGATATTAAATTATATCTTTTCTGTTATTTTCTTGTTCCAGAGAAAGGCATCCTATAGCTTTTTTTTGCTTTTCTTTGTTTTGTACATTGAGGAAATTTATGCCGCTTTCCATTAGCTGGGAACGGGGTATCCATTTATACACATATTAACAATCTTTGTAATCAGTCGAATTAGTTTTTTTGGTGATAAGGAGTTCGGTTCGTCGTCTATTGATTCAATGTAATCACCTTGCTTAGCAGTTTTCTGTTTCCGTGAGAACATATATTTCATATGTTTTCATTCTGGTGGGATGTAGAGTAACATTATGTTGTTTTATACGCCATTAGATTAGAGTGAAAACTTAGTCTTTAACATATATTTAATATATTATATTCAATTTTACATTTTCCATATCTTTAACTATCAGTTCATGTTTGTTATTGATTTCATGTATATTTCATGTTCCTAAATTCATTATCCGTTTCAATTCGCTCAGCAGTTATGTAGGCAGAGATTTCAAATTAATTTTAATCATAATTATTATAGGCTATGCTTCATAGACATAATTTTGGGAGCATGTCAGCTGGAACCTGAAAGGAATGTGTGTATTCTACGACAGAACCCATAATAGAAGAATCTACAGTCGAAGAAGACTCTAGAGCTATCCATATAAGCGCAGGAACCAACACTGTATCTGCAGAATGTTTGAAAAATAGAGGAGACACACATGCCTTTCGTAAGCTTATTTTGCCAAACTGGAAAGAAGATCAATTACCAACCTCCTGGAAGGAGAGTGTTATCATTCCGATACACAAAAATGTGATAAATGATGAGATGGATTGCACAAACTATAGTTGTGCTATACCTCGTAGGCAGGTAATGGATAAATACTGGGAATGTATCAAGACACTACACCAGCTTTTTATAGATTTTAAGCAGGCATATGATAGTAGTATACGAGTGGAACTGTGGAATGCCATGGTAGAACTAGGAATACCAAAGAAATTGATAAATATCACAAAAGCATATATATGTAGACGGAGTTATGAGTGCTGTAGAATTGAAGGAAAATAGTCGACATTCTTTACAATCAACGGTAGTCTCAAACAGGGAGATACCTTATCCTCACTTCCCTTCAGTATCGTATAGTGGTATGTGGAACGCCATCTAATATAACTGGTATTTACTGTCACCCTGGGAGCTAAGGGTGGTAATACATCAGGTTCTTTTCAATGTTAAGTAGTTGAGGGAGAATGAAACATCTTACCTCGACGAACACCAAGTTTATTCTGATCTTTTAATTATATTATTTTCAATAATCAAAGTGTGTTATTGTTACAAATACACGGGTGCTTATTCAGCGCCCGTGGCTCAAGGATTCGACACTCAATATTTAAATAAACAATCAAGGTAAATGTTAGTCGATATTACACAATCTTGAGCCAGTTCAATATTGGATATTATTTAATATAATTCATCTTCTGATACCGATAAATATCTTAATCTCATAATCTTATTCCAGGACACCATCCTTCCTCTCTTTAAGATTTTTTTTTATTATCTGATGAAAAAAAAATCTTAATCGGTATTAGGATAAATTTTACGGTGTGTTTACTAACAAATACTATTTTTTATACTTCGGTCAAAATTGTGTCATATTATTATACTGACCTATCCAAATGAAAATGAAACTATGTACAAACTTGCTTATTTTACACTTTCACTTTTATACGCCAATAAAACACAAACATTACCTTGAAAAATTAAACCTAAACATATATACATATACATAATTTACAAACACAAACTTCAATAATGTAAAATATTGTCTATTCTTACTCATTTCTGTTCTTATTACTCGCGAAATTCTACACTCAGAAATTATATTTTATACTTTAACTCAAATACTTAAAAAGAAATTACAGCTTAAACTCTTAAAATTTAATTTACTCTCTTAATTCTTATTCTGTTACTAGACTTTTATACGACAATCCTTTTGATGTTCTCAAATTTTTACATATTCTTCTTTTAAAAATTCTCTCTTTTTTCTTCTTCTTCTTCTTCTTCTACTTTTTCTTTTTCTTCTTGTCAGGTACCTACTTCACACTAATAATATTTTTCTTTATTTTCTTTATACTTAGTACTTTCTTCATAGTGTACTATTAAACATAAATCTTCTTCTTATTCATATTTCTTCTTTATATCATTTAGTTCATATTTCATATAATATCTTCCTTCATACATATTCATATCATTTTTCATAATTATTCATTTATATATCATTTACTTTAAAAATTCTTCATTTTCTAACCCTTACCTACTTGGTGGGTATTTTTCCGCAACTTTATACCCTTGACTTTGCTTCCGGTCCTTTTGCACGTCCTTAGTCGTGAGAAGGTTTGTTCCAAAAAGACAAAATGAATAGTTGTGCGCTTAAAAAAATCTTCTACATCTTGCATCCCTAAATTCCTGTCTGATCTGATATACTCAGTCTAGGTGAGATCCAGTTAGTTTCAAAACACGAAATGGGTATGCTAATATCTTCTAATTTTCATTTTGTACCTTTTCCTTGACAAGAGTTTGTTTTTATTGTCTAGATTGTCTTTAATTGTACTTTATTATAAAATATTTATACTAAAATTCGACCGATTTAAAAAAAAATTAAATCAAAAACCTGTTAGCGGCATCTAAAAAACTTCAAAATTCAATAAAAAAAAAATCGAAAGAAAGTGTTGATAAAAATAGACTATATTCTGTTAAAAAAATCACCAAAAAGGCTCAGCTACCATCGCTGAATACTAATACCACTATATGGCGATCCAGAAGGTCTTTGTTAAGTAGTTATTGTAATTAGTTAAGTGTAAATTTTAAGAAGTTAATTAAGAAATGAAACGCTTAACACGCTTTGGAGCGTATTGTGAGGAAAACGAGCACAGAAACACTCCTCGCATTATATTACATTATCCTCACATTATATACCTATAACAAAAGTGCTTCGCATTATACTAGCTTTCACCGATTAGGCGATTATATAGATATAGTAGTAGGAAATACAGGAAGTGTCAAGGAAGACTTTATTAGACTGAGAAATTCCACAAAACAATCCGAGGAATAAATGAGGATAAAACAAAATATATAGCTACAACATGAACGGGGCAGCGAGACAGAATAGGGCAAAACGTTACAATGCACCAGAACAACTTTGACAGGAAAGGGTTCATCAGTTTAAACATTTGGGAGCTACGATCACATCTGATAATAACATTACTCATAAACAATGATTAACAACAAAATACAAAGTGCCAATCGTTGTTGGTTTGCGTTACAAAAAAATATTGAAATTAGATTATGTATCCAGTTGTACGAAAATAAGCATCTACCATTCTGTAATAAGACCTAAATGACGAATGCCTGTGAAACATGGACAATAACAAAACTTAAAAATCGCAAAAAGAAGAATTCTTAGAGGAATATATGTAGCAGTTAAGGATGGCACCAGAGAACTTTAGACAGTGAGAACCAACCAAGAATTGAAAGAATTATATAACCAACCAGATCCTATATAGTTAAAATAATAAAGTCACAAAGACTTATATGTCTAGAATATGTCAAGAGGCAAGAGTATCGTGTCGCCACATTCTCAACATTTCACAAAAATGTATTACATTTCCAAGCCTTAATCAACGTTTAAATTAAGACAGCCAATTTGTCCTTAAAAAAAATGACCTAAAAACAAAAGAAAATATAAGACATTTAAAAAAAACCCAACTCAGCAATACCGTGACCTAAAAATATCATGCTGTACGCTGTACCTATCTAATTTTGTTTTATTTAAAAATTTGAAATCTAAATTAATATTGTTCTCGAAAATATAATAATAATAATAATAATATAATAATAAAGGCCTTTATTCATTCTATAATATTATTCACATAATGAATATTAGTTTAAAAAAAAGCTCCAGGCGAGTTTCAGTTCAGGAGATGTATAATGCGGGGCAGAATACATGTCCTGTCTGTTCAGCTAACCTGGGCAAAACAAATAATAAAAAAAAATATCTAGGATTATGTATAATAGGTTACCTACTAACATTTAAATAAAAATAAATCAAAATGTAACATTAATTAACTTTAGTTTACCAATATGCGCTTTGAATGTAAGCTCTACTCATACCATGTCAGCCAACTCTACCTATGCAATATTTCCTAATTTTTCAATAACGAACCTTCTAAATTTGTTTTGAGTAAAATTAGTACCAGTAGTATATTTATTCATAACTTGGGCTATTTGATATGTAAAAGACCGCTTGTATTGCTGTGTACGATGATAAGGAATAGAAATGGTGTTTTTATGTCTTATGTTAATATTGTGTACATCAGTACGGAATTTTATTTTATTATAGAGATACGGGGGGTTTTGAAAATAATAATTTTTTGGAATTGACAAGCTGAATGTACATGTCTTCTATGTTTCATACTTAACCACCCTGTTTCTTTAAGTTTGTAACTAATTGCTTGATATCTACGGATACCATGTATCAAACGCAGACAAGAATTTTGCATTTTTTGTATCCGATAACTGTCACGTTCTGTGATACAGGAATTATAAATGGTATCACAGTAATTAAAGTGTGATAACACCAAAGTATCACAGAGCAATTTTTTTAATTTTTTAGTAAATATATGACGAGATTGGAATAAAAACTTCAGGTTCAAATAACTTTTCTGCAAACACTTGGCCACATGACCACCAAATCTTAGGTTTTGATCTATATGTAAACCTAAGTTTTTCACAGTTTCCTTAAACTCTATTGAAGAATTATCGATGGTGATCATGTGAGCAAAGTCTCTCAGAAAGATTTCTCTCCGCGCCGCTGAACCAAACACTATGCCTACCGACTTGTTGTTATTAAGTCGAAGACAATGGCTAGTCGAAAACTGATAAACTCTTTCTAAATCATAGTTGATTGCTGCCACTGCCTGTTCAGACTCATCAGGCTTAAAAGATAAATATATTTGAGTATCATCAGCAAAATAGTGTTGGTTACAAGAGAGAAAGTTTGCAGGAAAGTTTGAAGTGTAAATACTAAACAATTTGGGACCCAAAATAGAGCCCTGTGGTACCCCTTTATTTGTATTAAGATAGTTTGATGTCCTACCGTTGTAATGAACAGCTTGACTTCTATTACTGAGATAACTAGATATCATATCCGATGCCCGCTGAGACATACCAATATACTTAAACATTGAAGTTAATAGCGAATGATCAAGCGTATCAAATGCTTTCGAGTAATCCAGAAGTATCAGCACTGTGATTAAACCATTATCGCAGGCATCAAATATGTCATCAGTTATCTTTAACAAGGCACTAGTACAGCTGTGATCCCTTCTGAAACCAGACTGATTTTCTGGTAGAACTTTATGTTGACTCAAGTGAACCTGTAGTTGCTCATTTAGAATTTTCTCTAGTATCTTTGAGAAAGTGGGCAGTATACTAATTGGTCGGATTTCGTTATATCCTGTCGGATTAGTTGTTTTCGGTACCGGTATAATTTTTGCAACTTTCCACATTGACGGGAACTCGGCTCTTAGAATGCAAGCATTAATAATGTGTGTCAAATAAGGCAATAAAAAGGGAAGGCACATATTAATTGTTAGTATATTTATTTTATCATATCCGGTAGCAGCACTCTTTATACTTTTAATGACATTTAAAACGTCACTTTCTTCAACACATGAAAAATTTGCTTCCACGTCCACACGACAATTATGACTATAAAAGTTTTTAAGTGTTAAATTAGGATTCATATTGGGAACACAATTTATAAAGTAGTCATTCATTGCCGAAATATCACTTAAATTTTCTGACAGTTGCGTATTGTTTTGAGTTTCCCTACCAAGACCTATAACCTTTAAGGATTTCCAAAGATCCTTCCCGTTTTTATTATCCAATTTTTTTGAATAGAAAGCCTTTTTTTCTCTTCTGACAGCTAAAGTAAACATATTTCTAATTGATTTGTATTCCTCCCAAGTTTGGATGTTTTTGTATTTCTTGTATAAACTCAATACTTTGTCCCTTTCTTTTTTCATAATACGTAAAGTGTCGGTCATCCATGGTGCATAATTTTTCGAAATTTTATAGGTTACATAGGGAGCATGACGATCCAGTAAGCATATTATATTATTGGTAAGAAACTCGACTTTATCATCAAGACCCTCAATATCAAAAATATTTCGCCACGGTAGAGATTGTAATTCCTCATAGAATACGGTCTGATTTATCGCCTTAAAGTTTCTTACAGTCTTATAAACAATTTCTTTCTTTTTAATCTCTATATTTATATTAGATATCAACAACTCGTGGTCACTAAAATCAACACATTCCACGACAACATCAAGAATTGTTCTTCGTTTTGTAGTTAAAATATAATCAATTAGGGTTGCCGTACTAGATGTAATTCTAGTCGGCTGATTTATGACTTGATGTAACCCCATTGTTTCAAAAAAATCACAGACAACTCTAGTATCAGGGCAATCAGTATTTAACAAATTAACATTGAAGTCACCAGTACAATAAAATGTTTCAATCAACGGCAAAACATCAGATAGAATATTCTCAAACTCGTCAAAAAAATGTCGGACATTAAATTTAGGTGGTTTGTATACAACACAGAATCCATACGATTTATTAGTTACGAACAATTCCAAGCAAAGGTGTTCAATACTGTTATTATTTATTTGTAGAACTTTATATTTAATTTGAGATCTAACATAGAATGCCACACCTCCCCCATTTCCATTTCTATCCCTTCTTATCACATTATACCCATCTATACCTATATCCTGGTCGGTAATGAAATTTGTAAGCCAAGTTTCACTAACTGCTAGTACATCAAATTTTTTTAAGAGAACACAGTTTTTGAATTCAATAAAATGTGCAGTCAGTGATCTTACATTAATATGACCAAAAGTAATCATAATATAAAAAGAAGAATTTATTTATATCTAATTTAATATGAGAATAATAATTATATCGCACTAATAGGTAGAGGCATAATATTTAAATTTGTAGAACTGTACATTTATTTTTACAATAATAAATAAACAGAAACAAGTAATTAATGGGAAAACAAACAAAAAAAAACTAGGACTCTACGTAAAGTTTGTGTTTTTGATTGTCAAAAATGGCACATAGTTGGCCCCACAGCTCAACTTTTTGTTAATAGCAAGAAATCAACAAATAAATTTTTTTACTCACTGGCTAAAATAATGATTTAGTCTCCCATATCCAAACTCGTGATTTGTTTCTTTTCACCACCGACACTTGCAAAAATTTGGCCTTTCCACGACCAACAGCACTCATAGCCAAACTTGTCACACGCGTATTTATAAAGAGCTTGATTTTCTCTTGTGAGGAGTTCCATCATAACAAGTCCACTGCCTTTCAATTTTGTTTTGTTTGTGAACACTAGATCACGCTTCCACTTGTTTATAAACATAACTGCCGTTGGTCGAGGTTTCCTTTGACTGATAGCTCGTTCTTGTTTTTTGCCAATTCGATAGCAAAAATTAATATCGTTTTCGGATATTTGTATGTTTAATTTATTACTAATGATTTTTGCTACCTGTTGATGTAGTTGTTCTTCACTCTCTGGAATATTGTTAAACACAATACCGTTTAGCAAGTAGTTCTGATGTTGATATTCCATCCTTTTTTTAGAGGAATTAGACGTGTCTCTTAGTTTTTCTATCTCGCTTTTGATACTGTTAAGGGATCTATTAAAATTATCTTCCAGCATTTTAATTCTTTCTAAGATATTCTTACTACTGGAATTGGGTTTGGAACTCTCATCCATATTTTGTTCTCCTATAAGCGATTTTAGTTCCTCAATGCCACCTTTCACGTCAGATTCTAGTCGTTTAACCTGACTTTCAAGTTGCTGTTGCTCCTTCTGTTGTTGACGGGTTTTTCTTATATTTTCGGTCATAATTACTTGATGAAGACCAAATATCATAAATTTTAACTATTAACAAATATTAACCACTACTTTTCACAATTATATACAGGAGCCAACCTAGCACAACCTACACTTACAGCGCCATCTTGAACTATGAATATAACTTTGCACGTTTCTACAATAATTTACAATGTACATTCTAATTACCTACCCATAATCCCACTGAAGAAAAGAATGACCACAAGTTAATCGTTTTATTGTTTAGCTTCTTAACTGCCACCCAGGGGGTGTCCGGTTTGTCTATCGGCTCGATAACAGGTGAACAGAATTTTTGATCTGGGCTTTCTGCACGTAAACGTTTACGTGTAGAAAGAAATTTTTGAGAGAGAGGATATGCACCGTTATGTTTTAGAAGGAATGGCCTTAACAAATATACATTACTTTTTTTCACTATCCAATTTAGTCCAGAAAGCCACTGCGCATCCGCTAGGAAAAATATTCTAATTCGGATTTTTTGCACAATCCTACTCAAAAAGGACTCCTTTTAACAAATTTGCATGTTGCCAGGACCAAAAGGTGGTCAAAAAATTTTTAAACGTTTTTTTTTTGTTTTTTTCCTAAAATAATTTTTTTTGCATTGAAAAAAGTTTTTTTTTAGGTTTTTTGGATCATTCCAAACAGAAAAGGTCTTTAGTGACTTCTCTAAAAATGATAGTTTTTGACATATAAGCGATTAAAAATTGAAAAATTGCGAAATCGGCCATTTTTAACCCTCAAAAACTATGTGAAAAACTGAAAATTTTAATGTTGCCAAGGTAGGTTGATATTCTTTAAACATCGATCAATGAAATCCCGAAGAGTATTTTGCAATACAATATTCAAAACTCCTTTGTTTTTTAATTGCTAATCAAGCGTGCGCGACACTATTTTCCACCGACAGTATGGTGCAAATGAAAGGAATAAATTCGTTATTTCGTAAACCGGCGACTTTAAAGAAAAATCCCGAAACCGGTCGATTTTTATTTTTAAGTTATAATATTGTGGCATATATGGTATACTAGTGACGTCATCCGTATGGGCGTGATGACGTAATCGATGATTTTTTTAAATGAGAATAGGGGTCGTGTGGTAGCTCATTTGAAATATTCTTCAATTCTCTATTCAGTAATGTAAACATTTACATAATTATTTATACAGGGTGTCCTTCTACTTCTTTTTTGTCAAATAATTTAATTTAATAAAAAAATTTTGGACACCCTGTATAAATAATTATGTAAATGTTTATATTACTGAATAGAGAATTGAAGAATCTTTCAAATGAGCTAGCACACGACCCCTATTCTCATTTAAAAAAATCATCAATTACGTCACCACGTCCAGATGGATGACGTCACTAGTATACCATATATGCCACAATATCATAACTTAAAAATAAAAATCGACCGGTTTCGGGATTTTTCTTTAAAGTTGCCGGTTTACGAAATAACGAATTTATTCCTTTCGTTTGCACCATACTGTTGGTGGAAAATAGTGTCGCGCACGCTTGATTAGCAATTAAAAAACAAAGGAGTTTTGAATATTGTATTGCAAAAAACTCTTTTGGATTTCATCAATCGATGTTTAAAGAATATCTACCTGCCTTGGTAACATTCAAAGTTTCAGTTTTTCACATAGTTTTTGAGGGTTAAAAATGGCCGATTTCGCAATTTTTGAATTTTTAATCGCTTATATGTCAAAAGCTATCATTTTTAGAGAAAAGTCACTAAAGACCTTTTCTGTTTGGAATGATCCAAAAAACCTAAAAAAACTTTTTTCCATGCAAAAAAAATAATTTTAGGAAAAAAACAAAAAAAAAACGTTTAAAAAATTTTTGACCACCTTTTGGTCCTGGCAACATGCAAATTTGTTAAAATGAGTCCTTTTTGAGTAAGATTGTGCAAAAAATCCGAATTAGAATATTTTTCCTAGCGGATGCGCAGTGGCTTTCTGGACTAATTCAATATTCAAGCTACCACCCACTCTTGTCAGTTTAACATTGAATTTAAGCAAAAAGCAATGTGTATTTATCAAATAAATATTTTTTCCATTTTCTGAGAGCAGTAAAATGTAATTCTTCTTTTTGTCACTTAATTTTATTTTAAAAAATTGGACACCCTGTATTAATAATTATGTTAACGTTTATATTTCTGAATAGAGAATTGAATACCCTTTCAAATGAACTACCATACGACCCCTATTCTCATTTCAAAAAATTATCTATTACGTCTCATCACGCCCAGAAGGACGACGTCAATGGTATGCTATATATAATATGTCAAAAAATCGCAGTTTATTACAAAAATCGCATAATAATCGCAAAAATAATTAAAGTCGCAGTTTTACGAAATAACGAATTTATTCCTTTCATTTGCACCATTATGTAAAATAAGAAATACCACAATATTGATTTAATTACAAAATACAAGCGATTTCTGAAGTCAAATTAATATACTTTGCCCTCTACAATTGAAACGGTGCCAAAAACACGACCATTTCACCCTTTATTTTTTATTGCATCTAAGTTTAAAAAGACTTATTTTATTACCACCCCGGTATAACGCAGATCCTTGTAATAAGTGAATCGGTTGAACGAAGTATCTCACGTTCTTGCCGATGCATAAATCCATCATTCGTTTGTATATTAACAGCATAGTTCAGTGTTTGTAGGAATTAGAATACGTCACTTTAAGCCGAAAATACTGAACGTTACTTTTCTATGCTGTCATAATTATGTTTATCTTTCCGTTTGGGATCTTATCTTGGAGTGTATCGAGGTGTTTATTTAGATGTCCGTCGACAAAGAACCTGATTATCAAATAGACGACTGGAATTCTGAGATTTGTTGATACGAGACTCTAATTCATATCAAGAGGCCACCTGCAGAATTGCTGAGAAGTATATTTTCCTGTGAAAGTTTGGAGTCAGGAAATAATACGAGTTTTTGTTTATCCTTTTTTTATTGGTCAAAAATTAACATGGCTGCTTTCAGGAGGGGTACAAAAGAAGTCCCTTTTACTTTTTTTATTGGTTAATAGTAAATGGGAGAAATTTTTGATTACAACTATTGGTCGTCAAAGGATGATGTTATGGGACATTGTGGTAGGGAGAATCGACCGAGAGAGTAGAGTGTCCAAGTTTTAAGATTCAATTCAGTCAAGTCAAGTTGTAGCCTTAGCTTAGTCTTGGTTTGAGTTTAAGTTCCTGGTGAAGCCTCGAAGGGCCGCTTCGGCGGTACCGAAGAAGTTCAGTCTAAGTAGAGATTCATGCAGCATGTAGTGTTGGAAGTTTGTTCTTCTTCGTGGCTTGCTAGCCAAGTGCCGCTGGTGCAGTCGTGCAGTAAAGACCATGGCGCCGTTTGCCGCTTTCAGGCAAAACTCCGGTTCATTTTTGGTGTATAAAGAGCACTATCAAAGTTTTTCCTGTGAGCAGTTATGAATTAAGTGTTAATAATCATACTAAATACTTCAAGAAGTTAAATAGAAGTTATTCAATTAATTGAAAGTTAAGTTAACAGTCAATATGAGCAGTATCATTTTGAAGTTTGTGAAAAGGCCAACATAGTAAGGCCAACTGTATTGTTTGTGAATTTTTGCTGAAAATTTTCATGAAGATAATCAAAATTTTACTATCTACATATACATATTATGTTTTTCTTAAACTGCGAATTAAGTGATTAGTGAAGTGACCTGAATATCTTTAAAGAATCAAGGACAAGACGGTCCCTGAACCGACAAAGATATTTAAAATGTAAACATTTTTTTATGTAATAATTCGACACACTCTTCTAATTATAAACCAGAAAGAGGTCCATATTATTTTCATTTTTTATTTTTCAATAAATTTGATTCATTTGTAATAATGCGTGGTTATTAAGTATCTTACTTCCTTCTCTTGATCAACAATCAAGTAAGAATCAAACTAAGTAAGAATCAACTAAGTAAGAACGAATAAGGTAGATTATATTTATCTTTATGTAAATTTGTCTTTTATTGATTTTTTACTTGAGTAATTTTTAAGTTCTTTTTGTTTTGTCTTCCATTTTCTTGGTGAGATAATAACGCCCAATATTTTATTCAGTATTTTTATTGTCATTTCAATATCGTATATTTCCAAGCTAGTAAGCAAATGTAAAGAAATACCCCATAAAGGACCACCCCCTTATCTCTACTGATTCTGAACAACGGAGCCTTTATTTATTCCATTATAGCCCAAATATTCATCCCTTTCTGACATATTAACATCTTCTGTCAATTCTGTTTTCGTTATCGAACTTGATGAAGTTTGACGTGTTACAAAACAAATTACAATGAAAATGGATATTGGCTAGCGTTGACGGGATTACGAAAAGTCAAATTGATTACATACACAAACCACAAAATATATGAGAAGACATTGGAAAAAAAACTTTCTACAGAAAATAATTAAGACCGAAACTAACTTGCCAAAAAGCTAGCAACAGTATTGGTAGAAACATCAAAGAACACGCCACCGTCCGATAAAATCCAAAACCAACTACATATAACGCTAAAAGGGAATGGATGAAAACAGGAGAGTAATGTTCAATTGGGGACAACATAAATCGCAAGAAAATATAGATGCAAAGAAAACAGTAAGAACACTAATAAAAAAAGAAGCTCAAACTCGCCATGAACGTCTGGTAGAAACATGTGGTCGAAATGTAAGTGAGATATTTATAAAACAAACTGACGACGCAAAATTATTGTCTTGAAAAATCAGAACGAATAAACAGAACAAGACGAAAACAGTATTAAAATAGAGAAACCAATTTGAGTTAAACACCGAGAAAAAACTTTGAATATTGGAAAAACCTCCCCATAATAACTAGAAATGAAGTTTATGCTTATGTTCATAGTTATTTGCACGTACTTGTTTAATCTGAATAGGGTTGCCGAATTTAAAAAAATTTTAAAATGTAAATCCTAAAATTTAACCATCAGTTGTCAAATTTTGTCAATTTTATACGAGGTGTGTCAAAAAATGTCAATTTCGGTCAAGAGTAAAGTACCTTTATTTTTCACAATATCGAAAATTGTTATCATGAAAAGGTGTTCATAATCAAAAAGTAAGTTTTAGTGCGCAGTTACATCATTCTAATTGGAAAAAAAATTTTTTGCATGAAATTAGATTTTAAACATCATTTTGTTTCTTACAAGAGCAATAACTCTTTTTATTAATAATTTATAAGTGCAAGTGCAATAAAAAAGTTATGCTTCATAAAAAGCTTTGAATTGTCGAAATCCTCTCGGGTCGAGGTATCTCAAAAAACTATGAATTTCCCTCAGGAGAAAGGATATTCAGCATTAAAAAATATGTTTCAATACAGGACTAAATCCTTCTAATTGGAATATTCTGAAATATAAAGGTACTTTACTCTTTTATGAAATTCGTACAGTCCGTCTAATTTACTTACCGTTGCACGTCATTATCTACGTTAGAGATCTAAGTTGACATTGTTGCCAAATTACAAAAAATTCTTGAATTCATTTTAAATCAAATATATCACACAATTTTTGCGGAAGTGGATTGATTATATAGCAAAACAAATTAATATTCAATGTAAATAAATAAAAACTTTAGAAATAGAAAACAAGAATTAAGTTATAATCTTACGTTAAAGTACATAATAAAAACAGTAAATATAATGAAACAAATACTTATAGTAAAGAATATAAACAAATATGAAGTGTCATCACCGCAACTGTCAAATAAATGCTACCAATTTATGAAAAAATATCACCTTCGTTCGATTATAGTTACAGTGTATTCCGAACAAATAAAAACGCTTTATAATCCATTTATACAAATTAAATCAAACATATTATTAAATAATATAAATAAATCAAACATATTATTGTGTATTTCTTTAAGTTAACATTAATAGAAATCTTTAAATATTATTTCTACGCGTATATAATAAAATATGTATTGTGGCTGTAATGCCAGTGTACTCGGCAAAGTGATTCTAAAAAAGAACACACCTACCTCCTAAATATTTCGTGTTGGTATCATGTGACGTCACGTGCAACGGTAAGTAAATTAGATGGAGTATATTTATGACAGACCTGCTTAGCTAGACCAAACAGAACTTTTTAATTTGAAATTTCCGACAACTCATATTTTTCATTTTTATTTACATACATTCTTGAAAAATAGAAGTTTCAAGTAAGTATACGTTGCTTTCATGTTGTAATTTATAACGACATTTAAATGCCCTGATACTAAATGTTTACAATGTATTATGATCGGGGAGCCCAAGCGAGGATTTTTGCAGTTACTGGAGCGCGTCAGAAAATCCCCGGTAGCAGGTAGGAACTCCTTTTGGATAGTCCTATCAGGGAAATTGAATCAATCCCTCCCTTCTGCAGATTCCAGGTGTTTCCTGACCCGGGAAACTAGTACCTGCTAAGGGTCCCCTGTCCAGGGTCACGGATGAAGCCCACAACGGCATCCAGGGCGGAGAAGAAGGTCTTCACAACGGTCTGGAGGACGGAGGTGGCAGCCCCCTGGTTTTAGGGCTTGTATAAAATCGAACCTGGAAATCGGCAGCTGGTTTTTCAGTATCTGTATTGAGCGGAAGTCATTTAGGCCAGAACGGTCAATACAGAATAGTACTCGGTGCGGTGGCAACCACTTAAACAGCGTGTACACAGCGGTGTAGAAAGCCAAGGGAATGACTACTACACTATTTTTCCCAGGTTAATCAATATGACTGAGGAAATAAACGATGGCCCCGAGTACGGGCGCTTCTTAAATGGGGCAGGGGTGCGAAGAATCTCCCGCTTGGCCAAATTTGATATACAGAGAAGTTGTAGAATAGGCACATGGAATGTGCGGAGTTTATATGAACCAGGAAAAACACACAATGCCATAAATGAGATGAAAAGGCTGCAAATATCAATTCTGGGTATCAGTGAAATGCGATGGCCCGGATCTGGCCAATGCCATGTGGATGATCATGAAGTATATTATGCAGGAGAAGAGAGTAATTACCATCGTCATGGTGTAGGATTTATAGTCTCAAACGAGGTTAGCAAATGTGTTAGAGCGGTATGCTAGGCATCTGAACGAGTCATAATGATTCAGTTGAACGCGAAACCCAGAAACATAAATTTAATACAAGTGTATGCACCGGCAGCGGAAAGTGAACTGGAAGAACTTGACAAGTTCTACGCCGATGTAAAAACTGTTACCGACCAACTCAAGACTAGAGATCTCACCATTCTGATGGGTGACCTTAATGCTAAGATAGGAAAAGGCAGACAAAGTAATATTATTGGCTGTTATGGACTGGGCGATAGAAATGAAAGGGGAGACTATTTCGCAGATTTTTGCAAAGAACATAATCTATGTATAATGAATACCTTTTTCAAATTACCTAAAAGGAGATTATATACGTGGAAATCTCCAGCAGATACCCCCAATAATATCGTAAGAAACCAAATTGACTACATAACCATCAGTGAGCGTTACAGAAATGCAGTAAAGTCTGTAAAAACCTATCCTGGCGCCGATGTGCCATCTGATCACAATCTATTGTTAGCCGAAATAAAATTAAAACTTAAACGGATAAAACAACCACGATCCTCTAACAAACTGGATACCGATTTTATTAGAAACAACAGTCAGGGGATTTCAAACAATTTAGAGAGCAATTTTGAGAATAGCGAACAACAAGAATCCATCGAGGATCATTGGAACCAAATCAAAACGATTATAAGCAACTCAACTCCAAACTTCAAAGAGAAAAATCAAAAGAAGCAACAGTGGATGAACGATGAGATTTTGAATTTGATGGAAAAAAGACGCAAATTTAAGAATCAAAACATCGAAATGTATAAACGCATTAATAAAGAGATAAGGACTAAAATACGAGCGGCAAAAGAAACATACTTTGAAAAAAAATGTTTAGAAATTGAAGAGTTGCAGAGAAAACATGATTCATTTAATATGTATAAAAAAATAAAAGAACTCACCGGTCAGAACAAAAAACATGCAAATAACATCGTTGATAGAGACGGAAAACTGATTATCACTGATTTGGATAAAATAGACAGATGGAAAGAATACATTGAGGAACTGTTTAATGATGAAAGGCCCGAGCTTGAAATTAACGAAGTAGTTACAGGACCTGACATAACTATGGACGAAATTGAACAAGCAATAAGATTAGCAAAGACCAGAAAAGCGACGGGACCAGACGAAATACCGAATGAAATAATAAAGCTCTTCGAAAATTCAGGTAAAAGATCTCTCCTTCATCTTTTTAATAAAGTTTATCAAACTGGCTATATACCAACGGATTGGCTGCTGTCGACTTTTGTGACGATACCTAAAAAAGCAAACGCGAAAAGATGTAGTGACTACCGAACCATTAGCTTGATGAGTCATGTTTTAAAGATATTTCTACGAATTTTGCACTCTAGGATGTACCAAAAAATAGAAGAACAGCTTGGTGATACACAGTTTGGATTCCGCAATAACCTTGGGACCAGAGAAGCACTGTTTAGTATTCAGGTTATGGTACAGAGATGCAGAGATGTCGGACATCCGGTTTATATGTGTTTCATTGACTTTGAGAAGGCCTTTGATCGGGTAAAACATACGGAAATGATTGCTATTCTTCAGAAAGTGGGTATTGATGATAAAGACCTACGCATTATCAAAAATCTTTACTGGCATCAACGTGCAAACATCAGGATTGGCTGGGACACGTCTGAAGAACTTCAAATACGAAGAGGAGTAAGGCAGGGCTGCATTTTGTCCCCACTAATATTTAACATCTATTCTGAGTTTGTTTTCAATAAAGCAGTGGATAATGCTCAATGTGGTATCAAAATGAATGGCGTCAATATTAATAATTTGAGATATGCGGATGACACGGTGTTAATTGCGAGCAATTATGAAGAACTTCAACATCTGATTAATAGGATTACCACAACGTGTGATGAATATGGACTCAAGCTAAACACCGCAAAGACCAAGGTGATGGTTGTCAGTAAGACGCCAATACAACCGGAAGTAGTAACAGCTTATGGTGAACAATTAGAAAGAACTAACAGTATCACCTACCTTGGTTGTAATCTAAATGAGAACTGGGACATGAGCAAAGAAATTAGAATACGTATAGAGAAGGCCAGAGCTGCATTCTTTAAGATAAAGAAACTTTTATGTGGAAACAACATTACTTTGAATCTTAAAATTAGATTAGTGAGATGTTATGTGTTCTCTACTCTTTTGTACGGTGTCGAAGGTTGGACTTTAACAGATACTCTTCTCAAGAAATTGGAAGCCTTTGAAATTTGGGTATACCGAAGAATCCTACGAATAAGTTGGGTGGATAGAGTTCGTAACGAAGTTGTTTTGCACCGGATGGGAAAAGTCACAGAAGTCGTCAGAACAGTTAAAAATCGAAAACTTGAATATTTTGGCCATGTTATGCGACACCCAGAGATATATAATATACTCCATTTAATAATACAAGGCAAGGTAGACTGAAGAAGAGGGCCAGGTCGAAGAAGAACGTCATGGCTTAAAAACCTGAGAGAATGGTATAACAGATCCTCTGCATCCCTTTTCCGAGCTGCCGTTAACAAAATTACTATAGCCAATTTGATAGCCAACGTTCGATAATCGAGCACGGCACATGAAGAAGAAAGTCAGAAAATCACATGGAGAGAAACCTAGTACCCCGTAAATGTATCATTACCATATATGGACTCTTAATACAGGGGAGTTCGTTAAGGGGGTTCCGAAAAAAAATCTATTCTTAGAAAAACTCGAAATTCTCAGATTAAGATAAGGTAAGTTAAGTACATGCCTTACACCAATATGTGATAAAAAGGTTTTTTGAAAATATATAAGTTAAGTACATGCAGAACAGTGTTTATTTAAAAAATCTGACGATTTGAGCGGGGCGTAAGGAAATGGGCGAGTCACAAAGTTTCACAAAAAAGCGAATATTTCTCGCAATGAACAACAGATCAACAAACTGAAAAATATGGGTTCAATATTTTTTAAAATACTTTATGGGGGGGTTACTTTAAATCTTAAATAGGAGCCTCCATTTTTATTGCAGATTTGGATTCCTTACATAAAAATAAGTAACTTTTATCTGAGACATGTTTTCGAATTATGTTGGAAAAACGAAAAAACGATTGTTGGAAATGGAAAATTAAATTAAAAAATGGAGTTTAAAATCCCCACTAAAATGGAAAACTTAACTTTTTTGGTTTTAGGACCTAATATTCACAACCCAATAGGTCCCCATTTCTCGAGTAACTGCAAATTTAGCATATGTACTTGTCTCCCCTACTATTATACTTATTAACCTAATATTAATCAATTTCCAAATTATTGGATATTTCTAGTACGTTCATACGTAATTATATAATGTCAAAATACATGAAGTTCTCTCAAGAGTAAAGTACCTTTATATTTCAGTATTTTTTTTTTTTTCAAATTAAAACATATTTTACTGCGGAACAACTTTTCAGCATTATGTATCAAATTGACGATGGCTGCACCTTAGGTTTTAGACAATTCAAAGCTTTATATGAAGAATAACTTTTTTTGCAAAATTAATAATAAAAGAGTTATCCTACTTGTAAGAAATAAAAATGATGCTTGAAATTAGTAATTTGAGAAAAAAAAATTTTGTAATTAGAATTATGTAACTGCACACTAAAACATTTTTTTTGATTATAAACAACTTTATTAATAACAATTTTCGGTATTGTGAAATATAAAAGTACTTTACTCTTGAGCGAAATTAATATTTTTTTATATACCTCGTATAATATTGACAAAAATTGTTATCTGATGGTTGAGTCTTAGGTTTTAGATCATGCAGAAATGTTTATAAAGAATAACTTTTTTTCGTAAACTTAGTAATAAAAAAGTTTTCCATATGTTCAATTTTCCATGAGTAGACACGTAAAATTTTTAAAATTCTGCTACCCTCATTCAGAACAGACTTTTTACGGGCACCCATATATTATCGTATTTGCAATTAAAAGTGCTTATTTTTATGTTTGGTTGATAGATTAAACAAATAGGTGCAAATAACTATGAACAATATGCCTCTTTACACATGGCAGCTCAATCGTTTTGACAGGATAAAAATAGGCACCCCTATGTTTGCATATCCTATAGGCCTTGTACTTACCGTTAGTGTTAATTTTTTTTGTTAAACACGCGAGTCAAATTTATAAAAAAAAAGTCATTTTTTAATTATTAATTAATTATAGTCAGAACAGGATTATGTCGGGCACCCCTTGTTTTTTATAATGTTTAACATACTAAATTACATATCCAATAATTTTTATCCATTAAACAGATCGGTGAAGGTCGTCCTTATATCGTATCCTCTACTAATAACTCTACTCTACTAATGAAATTAATGTAGTTTTCTTATATTTCGACCTCTCATATATCCCGCAACAAACCAGGGAAGATTTAACCATTTAAACCAGATGCATTTCTGCTTACCTTTACCATTTATAGAAAGTGATTGTAACATTTATTTACAGATTCAAAATGAATTGTACTTGTTGAAGCTTATAGTTCCAAGAATATTTTACGCAAATTTGCGCACAAAAAAAGCTCAAGAAGAAGGTGCAGTCTTTAAAACATGTAATAGAACACTTCCTAGAGCTAGACAAGTACATAATTTATATCTTTATTCTATACCAGAAGAGGTTTATCAAGAGCATGGAAAGTAAGTAAATTTGAAATTGAATTATAGCGAATTTCAGAATACTGTTAGAATATTTAATGCCCGACTGGTATATTATTTGACAAATGATGACATGATTTCGAAGTCAGTTAATTATGATATAATGCCCTAGGGCGTTACTTCGAAAAATAACGCCCTAGGGCATTGAATTTAAATAGCTAGTTAAATACTGTGAAGTTGGTAAATAAAAACCTAAGTAAAACTATGGTTACCACAATTACGTTACGACTATTGCTGGTAAATGTACTTATTTGAAAATTATTTAATTTTAAATTCATTCAAATTTTTGCATATAAAGAATATTTTAGTCGGACATTTTAAATATTCGAATATTTTAAATCCGTCCTCGAATTAAATCGTCCTTCGGGACGAATTCCTTAAAATCGAGAATCATCCGTGAAGCCATCGAAATTGAAAAACGCCCTGACAGCCTAAACACACGCGATGACGCCAAAAGACTGCCGGCAACATGGCGACCGCTGCTTCGGCGAATCCCCACGCCAGTCGATCCCACTCAGGCCTCTCCCGCGCATACAGTTCCCGCGCGCACTGAGAGTATAAAAGGAGCTACACAGGCGAAGACAGGTAAGACACACAAGAAGACTCTCATTCACACTTACAAGACCTTTATTCGACCCGTCATGGAGTACAAATCATGTATCTACTCTCTTTGCTCAAGACAAAAACAAGAGAGGTTGTTGAGGACAGAGCGTAGAGTCTTGCGTAGATGTAACTATGAGCACTGGCGATATCCCTCAAACGAAATCCATAACATCTCGAACACCCCCAAAATCACCGAGAGAATAAACTCTCTGAACAGGAACTTCACAATCAAAGTAATCAACGGCCCCCCTTCCGACACACAAGAATCTCTCAAATGTTCCTGTTCATCTTCCGGCCACGTACTCCACCGAAAGCCCAAACGCAAAAAGATTCATGTACCGTCCGCTCTAATGCAAACATGCATTGACGAACTCCCGGCGGAGTACGAAAACATCCTTGAGGCTACCCCGTTAGCCTACCGTACCCACCTCTAACATTTCCTCTTCCCTACCCCGAACAGGGAGAAGTTGGTTTTTTGCGGTTTCCCAACTTCATTGCACAATTATACCTGTTCGTCCCAAGAAAATAGCCGCAACTATTTTCTCCACTCGAACGCACACTGTCCACGCTGCGCTCAAAGCCACCTCCTGACCGCCGACGAGGGACGCAGGTTCGCCTGTCGTTGTACAATGGTTTCTAGGGAGACTGGTCGAGAGCAAAGCACGGACAGTACACGTAAATGTCTATGGAACCAACAACAATCCATCAAACTTTCTTCTCTGTTGACTTCTTAGCCTTCTGGACACCACCGTCCGGCATAACCCAGGATCCAAGAACACCAGGACACGGCGCTTGCCCCAGTGTGTTTTTCGGACTGTTTGCTTTTGCTGCCAACACTAAACATTCACCTCAAACCCTGAAGAGGACAAAATCCTAAACAGGGAAACACATTGTACGCATTTCTTCTAAAGCATTTTTCTAGACAAGCAAATCAAACAATGAGATGATGATGACGAAGACAGGTCGTCTCGACACTGAGGAGTAGGCAGATTGAGACCTCAGTGCCGCTTGACCGTTCTCCTAGAGAACAAGACACTACTGGTACGTCACGAGTGAGGGGAGTAGGCAGATTGAGACCCCGAACTCGAACGGAACCATACCCCTCTTGATAATGGCTCCAAAAAGGGTGCCGAAACGTCGAGTTATAAATTCTAAACGCGGTTCTTCCCGAGAACTTAGTAAATTTCATTTACCTGACCGTGGAAATCTTTCCGAACATATATATATATATATATATATATATATATATATATATATATATATATATATATATATATATATATATATATATATACGTCTTCATATCAAGGCGAGATCCGACTAAATCGAGGACAACCCGAGATCCACCAATAGGAAATTAATTATTGGAGTATATTGTTCATAAGTATCTTTATAATTAACATATTAATCATGGCACACTTAGAGGGGAAAAGATTTTTGTACTTAAATTTTTCTGATAAATTTACAGCGAAACGAGATCCGTCGCTGAAAAGTAAAGGGGAGGACTTATATACGAAATTTTAGATATTTACCGTTCAACGCGAGATCACACACTGATGCCAGCTCTAAAGAGTATTAGTCGAGCGGTTGGAGCTCGTGTTGTATTGTATATTTCCCACGATATAAAGATATATAATGGGCGTAACTTTTAAGTATCGCTTCTTTTGTGTCTTTAACGTCTACGATTGACCTTTCAGAAAGTCCCTTAGTTTTATTACATACATAAGGGTGTGAAAAAAGAAAAAGAATACTTGACAAATAATAACCATTTAATAATGATAATTATTTGCAATACAATATTTTAAAACTATACATTAATATTCTTAAAAAACACTTACTACGAAACCAAAATGTAATTATTATATTCTTAAATAATACAAATTGTTACAAAATAATTATTTAAATGATTGCTTGTTTTAAAAATACATTACAAGAAAGTAAAATTTTTTATAAATATTATTAAAGTTTAAAAAATAAAATAACTCAATATGTAGAAATTATTATTTGATAGTTAAAAAATGATTTTAAGTAAAATGATTTAAAAGATAAAAAGAAACACACATAATTTTAAGGGTCAACTCCTAATTTCATGAAAATTTGGATTTAGATTCTACCCATCCCCCACTTCAAAGTTGAATTTGTGCCGTTGATTGCTTTTACTTGGAGGGTGAAAAAATATACGTTTAAAATAAGTCCGGAAATAGATCTGACTAAGTTTAAGCAACTTTTGTTCTATAGAGTTTTTTTAACTTAGGTACTAGGTTAATTTAGTAGTAGGTACTAGAGTCACTTGCGACTAAAAATATTTACTTTTCAACAAAAAAAAAACACGTTTTTCGGCGGTTTTTCGCAAATACTCAAAAAGTAAGTATTATATCGAAAAAATATTCTTGGAAAAAATGTAGCATATAAAAAAAACGAAATTTTTTTATATTTTTAGTATATTTTTAGTCTATAGAACCAGTAAAAGTAAATTTGTAGCTCATAAAAAAGACGATATTATCCTTCAAATTCCAAATCAAATATTTTAACGTGATACATAGTACCAAAAAATGAAGCTCTTTTCGGGGAAAACCCATTAAAAATTTTTTTAAAGTGTTAACAAAAAGCTTTATTTTATTTTATAAAAGTTATATACGGGTAGGAGAGACAACGGAACGAATTTTCGAACGTTTAAACAGACGACATCCCAGATTTACCAATTTCTGGACAATTGATCCAAAGGCTGGATTCTAACAACGAAACAGTTGTGGATTTTCAAGTTTTCAATGAGAGTTAGAATGAAAAAACATTAGTGACCTCGAGTATGATGGTTTGGAGAATTTGGCTGGTTATATCTGCCATAAATTGAAGGACTCCAGTATTCAATCCGTAGATGTTTCAACGTACACGTGGGTTGATCATTTGAGTAAGTGTGGTTTATGTAAACCATCAGACACTCTCTTGTCATATATTAAGTAACTGGAGGCAATTTTTCCTTCCACATGAATGGTGATTCCATTTTGGTAACTAAAAATTATTTAGAAAACCTTATGTCCAAAAGTGTAACTGTAGACTGTTCTAACAAAGCGAACAAGTTATTTTTTAGGTCTCGGATGTACTTCCGAATTAAAGAATTAAACAAGTCTCTTAACAACCTGACATTGCGTAAAAGAAAAACTATGAAAACTGCTACATAGTTGCTGTATGTACGTCTATTTCACATGCACAAAATTTAAATAAAGTGCATGGCATGAAAACTGTAAAACTTATTTTTGTCTTTTCCAAGCCTCTTACATAAATCTGATGAAATACATTATTTAAAAAGTAAAAAATTTTGTTTTTTTATCAATCCATTAAATTTATGGTTTTATTTTGGGGCTTTTCTTCCCCTTGGTAAAAATTATATTTACTAATGTGTAGGCCACTAATCAATTTTTGCCAACTAACGAAATATAATAATTTTAGTAGATATCGATTATATGAATATTTTTATTTTCCGGATACCAATATAATCAAGAAACTGGGTACTTTACAAATAACTGAAAATCAATTTAAATAAAAGTAAATAGTTTAATAATTTTCCTCTAAACTATAAAAATCACTTAGTTTCTTTTAGTCATAATTCATTCATTTGTACTATTCTCAAATTTCATTCGCGTTCGTATTACGAACGCATAGACGGGACTATGCTTTACTCTGTTGTTAACGTCATGCACCAATCGGACGAGCTTACGTAACTAGAATATCAGGGTGTGCATATTTCCGGGTCCCGGTGAATTCGTATCTATTTTAATCCCCATCCTAATTACAGACCAACTGGCAACTCTGGTGCGCAGTTAATTTTTAAATAACCCATTAACTACCGGTGAATTGGTAACTTTCATTTTTTAAGTATTGTTGATAATCTAATATCGGTATTCCAGGTATTTAGCGCTGCACTCCTAGAAAATGGAAAAAATGTCACAGGAAGTGAAACCGATGATGAAACGAAACGCAAAAGAGAAAACTTGGATGATTGTTTTAATAAAAGTAAAATTAAAAAACGGTCACCAAGCAAAGCAGGCAACGAAAACAAGGAAGACATGGAAAATGTTATGATTACAATAATGAAAGAGCTAATGAATAAAAACGATGAAATGCTTCAGGAAATAAAACAAATAAGGAAAGAATAACAACAAACCAATAAAGAGTTAATGGGTGTAAAAGCAGAGAAACAAAAACTAAAAAAAGAAGTAAAACAGCTACATGAATGAATGGAGCAACTGGAGAAATTTAGCAAAAAGAAAAGCTTGATCGTAACTGGGTTGAAAGTAGAAACAAATGATTATAAGAAATTAAAAGAAGAAATGGAAAATTTCAGAGCCCAAGAGTTGCAAATACAAATAAAACTAAGAAGTGCAAAAAAAATAGGAGAAACAGTATGCGCAATAGAAACAGAAGCCCTCACGGATAAAATGGAAATCCTAAACAAGAAACGTAAACTAAAACAGCATAAAGATCGTATCTATATAAACAACGATTGGACATCGAAAGAAAAAGAAATACAAAAAGAAATAACTAAAATAGCAAAGGACGAAAGAAGCAAAGGTAAGCAAACGAAAATCGGCTACAAGAAATTAATAGTGAATGGCAAAATCTAGATATGGGACGAAGAGAGAGAACAGCTGATAGAAAATTCAAAAAACTAATAAACCAAGAACAGCGGCTGAAATTTGATATTGACATGGCAAAAAAGACTCGGAAATGCAAACGGTTAACGAAAACAAAATAACGCACACAAAATAAAGAAAGAATCTCAATAAGAAGAAAAGAACAAAACCCATTAGAATGGGCTCTTGGAATATTAGAACCATGCTGGCAGCAGGTAAGATACAAGAAATAGCTCTTGAAATGAAAAAATACCAACTAGAAATCCTAGCCCTACAGGAAATACGATGGAAGAAAGAAGGAAAAATTGAGAAGAAAAACTTTAGCATGTATTATTCGGGAGAAAACAAACAGGGAACGAATGGTACGGCATTTATGGTGAACAAAAAAATGAGGAAAAACTGATACAATTCAAAGCAGTTAATGAAAGGATATCTTACATAAGAAAATAAACAAACCAACATCTCGATAGTCAATTGCTATGCACCCACCGAAGAAGCAAACCAAGAAGATAAAACAGAATTCTATGACATCCTGTAAGAAACCTGTGAAAATATTCCGAGGAATGACATATTAATAATATTGGGTGATTTCAATGCAAAGATCGGAAAGGAGGACTATAATCGTAATGTAGCTGGCAAAGAAACCATTCATGAAACTACGAATGATAATGGAGGAGAAATCTGCAACCTAGCAGCAGCAACAAAATACATATATAGTTAGTACTGGGCATAAACATAAAAAAGAAAACAAAATAACATGGATGATACCAGGAAGAATGGATGGAAACCAAATAAATCATACTCTAATTTCGAAAAAGTGGACACAAATAGTACAAGACGTAAGGTCATATAGAGGGGCAAATTGAGGCACTGACCACATATTGTTGATAGCAAAACTTAAGATGAAAATAATCAAAGCAAATAATCATAAGGAAGGAAAAAGGAGGAAATGGAATATAGCCAATCTGAAAACGCAAGAAACAAAGCAACAATATACAGAACAACTGGAACAGAAATTGGGTCAGTACGAGCACATAGAAATAGAAGGAGAATGGAAAAACATAAAGAACAGCTTATAGAGACAGCAGAACAAATAATAGGATTCCAAAAAAACAAAGAATCGAAAGAATGGTTTGATGAGGAATGTCACCAAAAAAGTCAACTGAAGCACCTCGCAAGAAACAAATGGCTACAAAGTGCCGAACAGGAACAGCTGGACCAATATAGAAAAGAAAAACAAGAAGCATTGAAACTCTATAGAAGAAAGAAGAACACATGGATCTCTGAACAAATGCAAGAATTAGAAACGAATAGTAAAGACAACAAGAAATTGTTCGAATAGATAAAACAACAACACAGTACCAAAAAATCTGTCACAAAAATAAACAAAAAAGATTGGGAAAAACATCTCACGGACCTATACAAAAACGACAATAAGGCATATTCAGAGGATGAGGATATAAGAGATAACAGAGATGAAGAGGAAGTCGCACCTACTTTTCAGGAATTCATGGAGGTATTAAAACAACTAAAAGTAAACAAAACGCCAGGGCCAGATGAAATCAACAACGAACTGATCATCAACGGCGGAGAGGAGCTCACGAAGCGAATGCACAAGTTAATGGTTACAATTTGGAAGGACGAAAGCATGCCCATAGAATGGAAAAACGGACACATCGCACCAATCTTTAAGAAAGGAGATCCAACTAAGTGCTGCAACTACAGACCAATTATGCTACTAAATACAACGTATAAGATATTGATCACAATTATAAGAAACCGACTAAATCAATACACAGAAAAAATTATAGGACCATATCAACAGGGTTTTAGAACAATAGATCAAAGGAAGATCAACAATAGATGCAATACACGTACTGACACAAACAATTGAAAAAAGCTATGAACATGACATAGAATTACACATACTATTCATCGATTTCCAACAGGCCTTCCACAGCATATACAGACAACAATTATTAAAAGAAATGAAAAAAATGGAGATACCGGCAAAACTAATAAGACTAACTAGAATGACAATAAAAGACTCAACAGCAAAAGTTAAAACAAATGAGGGCGATACAAATGACATCAAAATAGAACTTGAAGTAAGACCAGGAGACAGTCTGTCAACGACAAACGACACTATTTAATATCGCTCTAGAAGGAGTAATTAGGGACACAGGGCTGAAAAAGACAATTATTCAAAGCTCAACACAGATCATAGGATATGCAGATGAACTGGGACTGGTAGCACGAGATAAAAAAAGACTAGAAGAGGCACTTTTAACCCTGGTAAGAGAAGCAAAGACGAGAGGACTAATAATCAATCAGAATAAAACAAAATATCTTATAAGCACACGAGACAATGTAAACAGAATAGCAGAAATAAAGATAGGTGAAAATACATTCCAGAGAGTAGATTGCTTCAAATACCTGGGGGTGATGGTGGACGGCAAAAACGGAAGGAGTATAGAGATAAACGACAGAATTAAAGCAGGTAATAGAGTATATTGGAAATATCACCAACTACTCAAGGACAAAAACCTGAGCAAAAAAACAAAATCAAAAATATACACAGCAGCAATCAGATCAGTGATAGCCTATGAAGCAGAAGTAATGTGCCTTACGAGAAAGACGAAGAAAAGTTAAAAATAATTGAGAGAAAAATTATAAAGATACATGGCCCAGTAAAGACAGAAACAGGGGAATATAGAAAGCTGATGAACCATGAAATAATAAATATAAATAAAGGAGAAGATATAGTAAAATTCATTAAAGCACAAAGCCTCAGATGGTTTGGGCACACAGAAAGAAGAGGGGTAGAAGAACTGATCAGGAAGATAATGAACTGGAAACCAGTAAAAAATAGACCAAGAGGAAGACCAAAAATTAGATGGGAAGATCAACTGCTAGACGATATATCAAATATGGAAATTGCAAACTGGAGAGAAAAGATTCAGGACCGGAGAGAGTGGAAGAAGATAGTAGAGAGGGCAAAAAAACATCACAGCCTATGAACTAAGACCTAAAGGAAAAGCGGACTAATTTACCGCGTGAAATGGATTAAAAGAGCTCATATTTGAGCGAACTATACTCTAACAAGAGTGAACGGTCCATATAATAATTCCAGGTATGTACCTGTATAAATTACCCTCCTTGAAGTTGGTGTAAAAGGTATTCACCATTTATGTATTGTCTTTTGGAACGATTACTAGAGAAAATCCAAATAAATTTTGAAAAAATGGCTGAAATCGCTGAAATTCTTGTAACAGATTCCGTAATGAGTGTACATGGGTGGTAAATGATTTTAAATTTCACTTAAAGAAAGTGCTAAAAAGTCTAAAACATTTATGGTACTGTTCTGCATCTGGTTTCCAGGCAACCTGTTATACCGACGGTTAGTTTTTTTAATATTTTGAGTAGTAACTATGTTGGTTATCAACAATTTGATGTCAAAAATGCACATTTTGCCATTTTTTGTCTACCAGTAAGAAGAAAAACATTCAAAACAAAATTTAAGATAACCGCATTATAGAGCATGTAAAACAATTTAAATAAGGTTTTATAAATTTCGCTATACTTAATTGTTGCTTATAAAACTATAAATTAAGTCAGTCTAACGTTAATATAACTTACGTTAAAAATACAACTTATATCTCGATATTACGTGAAATAGCTCAAAGGAATGAGTAAAAATACACGGTTTTTATGACACTCAGTGTAACTACGTAACAATTGTTTTAGTTTCTATATGGACGGAATAACAAAATTTATGTAAATCTGACCAATTTTTTCTCAATTTAATTATTTATTGACAATTTAAATGAAAAATAGCCGATTTTAAGAATTTTCGTCTATAAGTTACAATGTTTTACCAAAAAACTGAAAAAAGAACCGATTAGTTTATTGAAATAGCCTTAAAATGAGTTGAAGTAAAAGAGAATTGGAGCTTTGTTTATCAATAAACATTAACTATTCAAATTTATTTCTTACGTTTTAAGCTAACTACCTGAGGTACCCCTAAACCCTAAAAATGTCATCAAAACGACGATTTTGAAGCTCTTCCGACTAGATTAAAGAAGCTATTATCGATTCAAACAAAAGTTGTGTATTTTTAATTCTAAATTTCAACTATTTAATTAAAAATAAAGTGTTTCAGTTGAAAATTCAAAGTTGCTACACCCACCGCTTTCGCAGGCAGAATAAGAACCCTGCTATTGCATAAGTATATAGATTTTGAAAAACCATTCAAAAAGCATTCCAAAGTTTTTTCGATATGCCGTCTAGTTCTCGAGATATTTGACAATCGCCTTTCTGGACAGAGCCCTTAAATAATGTAAACATTCTTATTCAAGCTAGACATAAGCCGAGTGAGAGAGCTGACCGTGAAATTAATTTGCGATGTTTCCAAATTTACCGGATCTCGGGTTGTCCGCAAAATATATATTTACCATATACAAAACGGATCGCGCGCGCTGCCCTCTACAGCGGATTTAGTGGAACCACTGCAATATAAAATTCACCAAAAGGGGTGCAAAATGAGGTCCAGACAAAAATCGATTTCCTTGTACCCTAACCATTGTTACATCGAGATGTCACTATATACACGTGAATACAAGGTGAGATCCAAAATCGGATCTCGCCTTGCAAAACGGATCTCATCTTGTATAGCTTATGATACAAACGGATCTCGCCTTGATATGAAGACATATATATATATATATATATATATATATATATATATATATATATATATATATATATATATATATATATATATGTCTTCATATCAAGGCGAGATCCGTTTGTATCATAAGCTATACAAGATGAGATCCGTTTTGCAAGGCGAGATCCGATTTTGGATCTCACCTTGTATTCACGTGTATATAGTGACATCTCGATGTAACAATGGTTAGGGTACAAGGAAATCGATTTTTGTCTGGACCTCATTTTGCACCCCTTTTGGTGAATTTTATATTGCAGTGGTTCCACTAAATCCGCTGTAGAGGGCAGCGCGCGCGATCCGTTGTGTATATGGTAAATATATATTTTGCAGACAACCCGAGATCCGGTAAATTTGGAAACATCGCAAATGAATTTCACGGTCAGCTCTCTCACTCGGCTTATGTCTAGCTTGAATAAGAATGTTTACATTATTTAAGGGCTCTGTCCAGAAAGGCGATTGTCAAATATCTCGAGAACTAGACAGCATGTCGAAAAAATTTTGGAATGCTTTTTGAATGGTTTTTCAAAATCTATATACTTATGCAATAGCAGGGTTCTTATTCTGCCTGCGAAAGCGGTGGGTGTAGCAACTTTGAATTTTCAACTGAAACACTTTATTTTTAATTAAATAGTTGAAATTTAGAATTAAAAATACACAACTTTTGTTTGAATCGATAATAGCTTCTTTAATCCAGTCGGAAGAGCTTCAAAATCGTCGTTTTGATGACATTTTTAGGGTTTAGGGGTACCTCAGGTAGTTAGCTTAAAACGTAAGAAATAAATTTGAATAGTTAATGTTTATTGATAAACAAAGCTCCAATTCTATTTTACTTCAACTCATTTTAAGGCTATTTCAATAAACTAATCGGTTCTTTTTTCAGTTTTTTGGTAAAACATTGTAACTTATAGACGAAAATTCTTAAAATCGGCTATTTTTCATTTAAATTGTCAATAAATAATTAAATTGAGAAAAATTGGTCAGATTTACATAAATTTTGTTATTCCGTCCATATAGAAACTAAAACAATTGTTACGTAGTTACACTGAGTGTCATAAAAACCGTGTATTTTTACTCATTTCTTTGAGCTATTTCACGTAATATCGAGATATAAGTAGTATTTTTTACATAAGTTATATTAACGTTAAACTGACTTAATTTATAGTTTTATAAGCAACAATTAAGTATAGCGAAATTTATAAAACCTTGTTTAAATTGTTTTACATGCTCTATAATGCGGTTATCTTAAATTTTGTTTTGAATGTTTTTATTCTTACTGGTAGACAAAAAATGGCAAAATGTGCATTTTTGACATCAAATTGTTGATAACCAACATAGTTACTACTCAAAATATTAAAAAAACTAACCGTCGGTATAACAGGTTGCCTGGAAACCAGATGCAGAACAGTACCATAAATGTTTTAGACCTTTTAGCACTTTCTTTAAGTGAAATTTAAAATCATTTACCACCCATGTACACTCATTACGGAATCTGTTACAAGAATTTCAGCGATTTCAGCCATTTCTTCAAAATTTATTTGGATTTTCTCTAGTAATCCTTCCAAAACACAATACATAAATGGTTAATACCTTTTACACCAACTTCAAGGAGGGTAATTTATACAGGTACATACCTGGAATTATTATATGGACCGTTCACTCTTGTTAGAGTATAGTTCGCTCAAATATGAGCTCTTTTAATCCATTTCACGCGGTAAATTCTCTACTATTTTCTTCCACTCTCTCCGGTCCTGAATCTTTTCTCTCCAGTTTGCAATTTCCATCTTTGATATATCGTCTAGCAGTTGATCATCCCATCTAATTTTTGGTCTTCCTCTTGGTCTATTTTTTACTGGTTTCCAGTTCATTATCTTCCTGATCAGTTCTTCTACCCCTCTTCTTTGTGTGTGCCCAAACCATCTGAGGCTTTGTGCTTTAATGAATTTTACTATATCTTCTCCTTTATTAATATTTATTATTTCATGGTTCATCAGCTTTCAATATTCCCCTGTTTCTGTCTTTACTAGGCCATGTATCCTTATAATTTTTCTCTCAATTATTTTTAACTTTTCTTCGTCTTTTTTCGTAAGGCACATTACTTCTGCTCCATAGGCTATCACTGATCTGATTGCTGCTGTGTATATTTTTGATTTTGTTTTTTTTTGCTCAGGTTTTTGTCCTTGAGTAGTTGGTGATATTTCCAATATACTCTATTACCTGCTTTAATTCTGTCGTTTATCTCTATACTCCTTCCGTTTTTGCCGTCCACCATCACCCCCAGGTATTTGAAGCAATCTACTCTCTGGAATGTATTTTCACCTATCTTTATTTCTGCTATTCTGTTTACATTGTCTCGTGTGCTTATAAGATATTTTGTTTTATTCTGATTGATTATTAGTTCTCTCGTCTTTGCTTCTCTTACCAGGGTTAAAAGTGCCTCTTCTAGTCTTTTTTTATCTCGTGCTACCAGTCCCAGTTCATCTGCATATCCTATGATCTGTGTTGAGCTTTGAATAATTGTCTTTTTCAGCCCTGTGTCCCTAATTACTCCTTCTAGAGCGATATTAAATAGTGTCGTTTGTCGTTGACAGACTGTCTCCTTGTCTTACTTCAAGTTCTATTTTGATGTCATTTGTATCGCCCTCATTTGTTTTAACTTTTGCTGTTGAGTCTTTTATTGTCATTCTAGTTAGTCTTATTAATTTTGCCGGTATCTCCACTTTTTTTCATTTCTTTTAATAATTGTTGTCTGTATATGCTGTTGAAGGCCTGTTGGAAGTCGATGAATAGTATGTGTAATTCTATGTCATGTTCATAGCTTTTTTCAATTGTTCGTGTCAGTACGTGTATTGCATCTATTGTTGATCTTCCTTTGATCTATTGTTCTAAAACCCTGTTGATATGGTCCTATAATTTTTTCTGTGTATTGATTTAATCGGTTTCTTATAATTGTGGTCAATATCTTATACGTTGTATTTAGTAGCATAATTGGTCTGTAGTTGCAGCACTTAGTTGGATCTCCTTTCTTAAAGATTGGTGCGATGTGTCCGTTTTTCCATTCTATGGGCATGCTTTCGTCCTTCCAAATTGTAACCATTAACTTGTGCATTCGCTTCGTGAGCTCCTCTCCGCCGTTGATGATCAGTTCGTTGTTGATTTCATCTGGCCCTGGCGTTTTGTTTACTTTTAGTTGTTTTAATACCTCCATGAATTCCTAATAAGTAGGTGCGACTTCCTCTTCATCTCTGTTATCTCTTATATCCTCATCCTCTGAATATGCCTTATTGTCGTTTTTGTCTAGGTCCGTGAAATGTTTTTCCCAATCTTTTTTGTTTATTTTTGTGACAGATTTTTTGGTACTGTGTTGTTGTTTTACCTATTCGAACAATTTCTTGTTGTCTTTATTATTCGTTTCTAATTCTTGCATTTGTTCAGAGATCCATGTGTTCTTCTTTCTTCTATAGAGTTTTAATGCTTCTTGTTTTTCTTTTCTATATTGGTCCAGTTGTTCCTGTTCGGCACTTTGTAGCCATTTGTTTCTTGCGAGGTGCTTCAGTTGACTTTTTTGGTGACATTCCTCATCAAACCATTCTTTCGATTCTTTGTTTTTTTGGAATCCTATTATTTGTTCTGCTGTCTCTATTATGCTGTTCTTTATGTTTTTCCATTCTCCTTCTATTTCTATGTGCTCGTACTGACCCAATTTCTGTTCCAGTTGTTCTGTATATTGTTGCTTTGTTTCTTGCGTTTTCAGATTGGCTATATTCCATTTCCTCCTTTTTCCTTCCTTATGATTATTTGCTGTGATTATTTTCATCTTAAGTTTTGCTATCAACAATATGTGGCCAGTGCCTCCATTTGCCCCTCTATATGACCTTACGTCTGGTACTATTTGTGCCCACTTTTTCGAAATTAGAGTATGATTTATTTGGTTTCCATCCATTCTTCCTGGTATCATCCATGTTATTTTGTTTTCTTTTTATGTTTATGCCCAGTACTAACTATACAGGGTGTCCCGAAAAGATTGGTCATAAATTATACCACACATTCTGGGGTCAAAAATAGTTCGATTGAACCTAACTTACCTTAGTACAAATGTGCTCACAAAAAAAGTTACAGCCCTTTGAAGTTACAAAATGAAAATCGATTTTTTTCAATATATCGAAAACTATTAGAGATTTTTTACTGAAAATGGACATGTATCATTCTTATGGTAGGACCATCTTAAAATAAAATTATAGTGAAATTTGTCCACCCCATAAAGAATTTATGGGGATTTTGTTCCCTTAAACCCCCCCAAACTTTTGTGTACGTTCCAATTAATTCATTGTTGTGGTACCATTAGTTAAACACAACGTTTTTAAAACTTTTTTGCCTCTTAGTATTTTTTCGATAAGCCAGTTTTTATCGAGATGCGGCTTCTTTTTCAATATATTTACGTAAAAATTTTATGGGGGTTTTGTTCCTTTAAACCCCCCAAATGTTTGTGTACGTTCCAATTAAACTATTATTGTGGTACCATTAGTTAAACACAGTGTTTTTAAAACTTTTGCCTCTTAGTCTTTTGTTCGTAAGTCACCTTTTATCGAGATGTAGCTTCTTTTTCAAAATATACCTAAAAATGTAAATTATAAATAAATTTTCAGATTATTAACAGGTCTCTAGAACCGTACTTAACCATATACAAATATGTGGTGGATTCGACAAATATTCAAAATATCTCGATAAACACTGGCTTATCGAAAAAGTACTAAGAGACAAAAAAGTTTTAAAAATAATGTGTTTAACTAATGGTGCCACAATAATAATTTAATTGGAACGTACACAAAAGTTTGGGGGGGTTTAAGGGAACAAAACCCCCATAAAATTTTTATGGGGTGCACAAATTTTACTTAAATTTTTTTTTAAGATGTTGCTGCCGTAAAAATGCCGCATGTCCATTTTCAATAAAAAATCTCTGAAAGTTTTCGATATATGAAAAAAAAATCGATTTTCAATTTGTAACTTCAAAGGGCTGTAACTTTTTTTGTGTGCACTATTGTATATAGGTAAGTGAGGTTCAATCAACCTATTTTTGACCCCAGAATCTGTGGTATAATTTATGACCAATCTTTTCGGGACACCCTGTATATGTATTTGTTGCTGCTGCTAGGTTGCAGATTTCTCCTCCATTATCATTCGTAGTTTCATGAATGGTTTCTTTGCCAGCTACATTACGATTATAGTCCTCCTTTCCGATCTTTGCATTGAAATCACCCAATATTATTAATATGTCATTCCTCGGAATATTTTCACAGGTTTCTTCCAGGATGTCTTAGAATTCTGTTTTATCTTCTCGGTTTGCTTGTTCGGTGGGTGCATAGCAATTGACTATCGAGATGTGGGCTTGTTTATTTTCTTATGTAAGATATCCTTTCATTAACTGCTTTGAATTGTATCAGTTTTTCCCTCATTTTTTTGTTCACCATAAATACCGTACCATTCGTTCCCTGTTTGTTTTCTCCCGAATAATACATGCTAAAGTTTTTCTTCTCAATTTTTCCTTCTTTCTTCCATCGTATTTCCTGTACGGCTAGGATTTCTAGTTGGTATTTTTTCATTTCAAGAGCTATTTCTTGCATCTTACCTGCTGCCAGCATGGTTCTAATATTCCAAGAGCCCATTCTAATGGGTTTTGTTCTTTTCTTCTTATTGAGATTCTTTCTTTATTTTGTGTGCGTTATTTTGTTTTCGTTAACCGTTTGCATTTCCGAGTCTTTTTTTGCCATGTCAATATCATATTTCAGCCGCTGTTCTTCGTTTATTAGTTTTTTGAATTTTCTATCAGCTGCTCTCTCTCTTCGTCCCATATCTAGATTTTGCCATTCACTATTAATTTCTTGTAGCCGATTTTCGTTTGCTTACCTTTGCTTCTTTCGTCCTTTGCTATTTTAGTTATTTCCTTTTGTATTTATTTTTCTTTCGATGTCCAATCGTTGTTTATATAGATACGATCTTTATGCTGTTTTAGTTTACGTTCCTTGTTTAGGATTTCCATTTTATCCGTGAGGGCTTCTGTTTCTATTGCGCATACTGTTTCTCCTATTTTTTTTGCACTTCTTAGTTTTATTTGTATTTGCAACTCTTGGGCTCTGAAATTTTCCATTTCTTCTTTTAATTTCTTATAATCATTTGTTTTTACTTTCAACCCAGTTACGATCAAGCTTTTCTTTTTGCTAAATTTCTCCAGTTGCTCCATTCATTCATGTAGCAGTTTTACTTCTTTTTTTAGTTTTTGTTTCTCTGCTTTTACACCCATTAACTCTTTATTGGTTTGTTGTTATTCTTTCCTTATTTGTTTTATTTCCTGAAGCATTTCATCGTTTTTATTCATTAGCTCTTTCATTATTGTAATCATAACATTTTTCATGTCTTCCTTGTTTTCGTTGCCTGCTTTGCTTGGTGACCGTTTTTTAATTTTACTTCTATTAAAACAATCATCCAAGTTTTCTCTTTTGCGTTTCGTTTCATCATCGGTTTCACTTCCTGTGACATTTTTTCCATTTTCTAGGAGTGCAGCGCTAAATACCTGGAATACCGATATTAGATTATCAACAATACATAAAAAATGAAAGTTACCAATTCACCGGTAGTTAATGCGTTATTTAAAAATTAACTGCGCACCAGAGTTGCCAGTTGGTCTGTAATTAGGACGGGGATTAAAATAGATACGAATTCACCGGGACCCGGAAATATGCACACCCTGATATTCTAGTTACGTAAGCTCGTCCGATTGGCGCATGACGTTAACAACAGAGTAAAGCATAGTCCCGTCTATGCGTTCGTAATACGAACGCGAATGAAATTTGAGAATAGTACAAAAGAAACTAAGTGATTTTTATAGTTTAGAGGAAAATCATTAAACTATTTACTTTTATTTAAATTGATTTTCAGTTATTTGTAAAGTTCCCAGTTTCTTGATTATATTGGTATCCGGAAAATAAAAATATTCATATAATCGATATCTACTAAAATTATTATATTTCGTTAGTTGGCAAAAATTGATTAGTGGCCTACACATTAGTAAATATAATTTTTACCAAGGGGAAGAAAAGCCCCAAAATAAAACCATAAATTTAATGGATTGATAAAAAAACAAAATTTTTTACTTTTTAAATAATGTATTTCATCAGATTTAAGTAAGAGGCTTGGAAAAGACAAAAATAAGTTTTACAGTTTTCATGCCATGCACTTTATTTAAATTTTGTGCATGTGAAATAGACGTACATACAGCAACTATGTAGCAGTTTTCATAATTTTTCTTTTACGCAATGTCAGGTTGTTAAGAGACTTGTTTAATTCTTTAATTCGGAAGTACATCTGAGACCTAGAAAATAACTTGTTCGCTTTGTTAGAACAGTCTACAGTTACACTTTTGGACATAAGGTTTTCTAAATAATTTTTAGTTACCAAAATGGAATCACCATTCATGTGGAAGGAAAAATTGTCTCCAGTTACTTAATATATGACAAGAGAGTGTCAGATGGTTTACATAAACCACACTTACTCAAATGATCAACCCACGTGTACGTTGAAACATCTTCGGATTGAATACTGGAGTCCTTCAATTTATGGCAGATATAACCAGCCAAATTCTCCAAACCATCATACTCGAGGTCACTAATGTTTTTTCATTCTAACTCTCATTGAAAACTTGAAAATCCACAACTGTTTCGTTGTTAGAATCCAGCCTTTGGATCAATTGTCCAGAAATTGGTAAATCTGGGATGTCGTCTGTTTAAACGTTCGAAAATTCGTTCCGTTGTCTCTCCTACCCGTATATAACTTTTATAAAATAAAATAAAGCTTTTTGTTAACACTTTAAAAAAATTTTAATGGGTTTCCCCGAAAAGAGCTTCATTTTTTGGTACTATGTATCACGTTAAAATATTTGATTTGGAATTTGAAGGGTAAGATCGTCTTTTTTATGAGCTACAAATTTACTTTTACTGGTTCTATAGACTAAGAATATACCATTTTTTCGTTTTTTTATATGCTACATTTTTTCCAAGAATATTTTTTCGATATAATACTTACTTTTTGAGTATTTGCGAAAAACCGCCGAAAAACGTGTTTTTTTTTTGTTGAAAAGTAAATATTTTTAGTCGCAAGTGACTCTAGTACCTACTACTAAATTAACCTAGTACCTAAGTTAAAAAAACTCTATAGAACAAAAGTTGCTTAAACTTAGTCAGATCTGTTTCCGGACTTATTTTAAACGTATATTTTTTCACCCTCCAAGTAAAAGCAATCAACGGCACAAATTTAACTTTGAAGTGGGGGATGGGTAGAATCTAAATCCAAATTTTCATGCAATTAGGAGTTGACCCTGAAAATTATGTGTGTTTTTTTTTATCTTTTAAATCATTTTACTTAAAATCATTTTTTAACTATCAAATAATAATTACATATTGAGTTATTTTATTTTTTAAACTTTAATAATATTTATAAAAAATTTTACTTTCTTGTAATGTATTTTTAAAACAAGCAATCATTTAAATAATTATTTTGTAACAATTTGTATTATTTAAGAATATAATAATTACATTTTGGTTTCGTAGTAAGTGTTTTTTAAGAATATTAATGTACAGTTTTAAAATATTGTATTGCAAATAATTATCATTATTAAATGGTTATTATTTGTCAAGTATTCTTTTTCTTTTTTCACACCCTTAGTATGTAATAAAACTAAGGGACTTTCTGAAAGGTCAATCGTAGACTTTAAAGACACAAAAGAAGCGATACTTAAAAGTTACGCCCATTATATATCTTTATATCGTGGGAAATATACAATACAACACGAGCTCCAACCGCTCGACTAATACTCTTTAGAGCTGGCATCAGTGTGTGATCTCGCGTTGAACGGTAAATATCTAAAATTTCGTATATAAGTCCTCCCCTTTACTTTTCAGCGACGGATCTCGTTTCGCTGTAAATTTATCAGAAAAATTTAAGTACAAAAATCTTTTCCCCTCTAAGTGTGCCATGATTAATATGTTAATTATAAAGATACTTATGAACAATATACTCCAATAATTAATTTCCTATTGGTGGATCTCGGGTTGTCCTCGATTTAGTCGGATCTCGCCTTGATATGAAGACGTATATATATATATATATATATATATATATATATATATATATATATATATATATATATATATATATATATATATATATATATATATATATATATCCAATCCTGTTACTCCGTGAAGGAGCATAGGGCATCCACGAAGCTTCTCCATTCTCCTCTATTTCTGGCCATGGTTGCTATTTCTCCCCAGGTTTTCTTCATACTTTTGTGGTCTTCTTCAACGGTACTCCTCCATGTTTTGGTCGGGCGTCCTCTGCTTCTTCGTCCTACTGCCAGGGATCGGCGGTGTCGATAATGTCATGTCGACAATTCGATTGTCGACATGTCGACAATCATGTCGATGTCGAGTGATTTAAAGTTGTTGCCAATGTCGAGTATGTCGACAATTAGCAAACGATCAGAATGACGTTCCGTGCGCACTAATTTGAAATTTTAGGTTAATCTGGCTGCGCTGACTTATTGAAAAAGTATGCATTAATGTTTCAACAAGTTGCAAAGAGACCAAATAATCTCAAACTTTTGAAACTTTTAACCTCACTATTAACTTGCGATTGTCAAATTCATAGGATATTCCATAATTGTTTGATTGCAGGTTTTTCAAGTGTAAATGAATTTTAAATAGATTCATATAGAGACAATTTATTATGTGCAAACCTCATGATAGAGTAATGCAATGTAATGAATCTAAAATATTACCATATAGATGCAAAACCAGAAAAAACCAGCAAAACAAATTTTCATAGATTTTTAATTTTCTATCGTTACTCGTAAACTCGTAACATTTACAGAAAGGTTTAAAAAAATTAAAAAGAAACGTAAACCTAAACGTCAGTAAACGAGGTAAGATTCAAAACCACAATCAAACATATCTCAGTACATTGAAACCTTACCTTGTTTCCTAACATTTCGTTTACTTTTTTTTAAATTTTACTAACTCTTTATTATAATAATTATAGTATAATAATTACTGAAACAGTGTTGAATCTCTTCGTGCTTTGGCAGAGACTGCATAATAATAAAAACAACATTTTGCGGTTTTGCTAATTTTTAACCAAAGAAAACATTTAACCAATAATACATCAAATAGTTGTACTTTCCCCGTCCATATCTACAATTTCTTCCTCGTCCAGGTCATAACTATTTTTATCAGGATATTCTCCCTTTAATGAAACATAAATATGTACCAATTTCTTGGAATTAGTGAACGTTAATCTATTTCTTATCAGACTGTGAATGTGTCCCCAATTTGAAAAGAGTCTCTCGATTTGAGCTGAGGAGGCTGGCATTTTTAGAAGTCTGAGAGCCATTTTAGCAAGAATTGGGCATTCCAGTTTGACCACTCGCCAAAATACTAGAGGCTTTTCAACTCCTTTTTCCCAAAGTGTTGAGAATATTCCTGAAATTGTAAACCTAATATATTAAAAATCAAAAGAGCGATAATTTTGTCTGAAAGACTTACCCGATTTAGTGTTAAATTTGTCCCATTCTTCTATGCCCTGATTGCACAACTTTCTGAGTAAGAACTGAGTTATTATACCAGTGTGCTCTGACGTAAGCTTGGAATTTTCATATTTCGGATGCAGATAGTACGCAGTTAATGCGTACACGTTTAACGCCATTTGTTGTCTGTGTTTCAATTTTTCTTTAAGGTTATCTGGCAGATTCAAATTGAGCCACAGATGAACGGCATCTGCTACAGATGTGTCAGATTTCTGACAAACATTGATCAGATTACAAATGGGTTCATAAATTTCTATGTTCTGTTGAATCTCATCCACAAATTCATCGTTGAAGATTAATTCCTTGACTTTCGGCTTAATCTTTTTTTTCGTTACAGCGGCTACTTGTTTCATATATACCAGATTTTCTAGGAGACTTTCGAAAGAATCTCGGTAAGAGCACCATCTTGTTTCGGCCGGCAATTTGATTCTGCGCCCTCCCTTATCAACTATCATTTTTTCTAAATCTGGTTGCTTAAATTCTTTGAGGACAATGACCACATTGTCGACTAACTTTTTATCCAGCACGTCTTTGGCTAAAAGGTTGCCGGTGTGGCTACTGCACGTAGAGTGCCACATGTTGTGCTTGAGGAGGGATCCCATTTTAATCATTGCACTAGCATTATCCGAAACTATACCGTACGCATCTACATCGTATTTTTCTTTTGCAATTTTTTTAGATTCTGTTATTATTTCGGCAAGTTTTTCTCCAGTCTCAGACTCCGTGGTTAAATCCCAAGCATCAAGAAAGGCATTTTTTCCGTCTGCACTATGCAACATTGTCACAACCGTTTTAGAATTAGTAGATGAGTTTTTCCAACCGTCACACAAAATGACTGACTCGGTTTCCACTTTTTTACGTGAAATCTCAATACAGTCTTCATAGCACTTATTTAAAAGCGATGTACAAAGTTTTTTCCGGCCAGGAATTTTGTCTAAATAAGCAGGACGGATCGTTTTTATAAAATTTTTAAAGAGAGGTGATTCTACCACAGTAAATGGTAAGTTACAGCCGAATATAAATTTGGCTAGTGCAGTGCTTATCTTCTCCTCTTCATACTCTTGTATATCCATATAGTCGGTGATTTTCTTTGATTTTTTGGCTGGTCTAGCTTGAGATGTAGCGAATAAATTTCTTTTATTCGTGCTTGTGTAGCTTGTGCTGGAGGAAGTTGGAGTACTTAAGTTAGTCAAATTACTACTCTCAGTATCAGTAGTTGATAACATCATATTTTCAACAATACTATGAGTGCCTTGAATTGCTACACCATTGTTTTCTTCCAATTCCAATAAGGCGGCATCGGTATCTAATGAATTTTCTATAATTCCATCTAGCATGTTTTCAGGTGAAGTTCCAGTCACAATAGCTAGCGAACCATCTTCCATAACTTCGTAACTACCGTTCGTTGTATTCTAAAATTCAAAATAAAAAGAAACTCTAAGGTGACTAAATATGAAGGGCGGATCTACGGACACCCTGTATACAGAAGTTGGCATAGATACAGCGTTTTGTACTTAATTCAATAGGCCAATCCGTTTTTTGCCGTAAAATACTAAACTTGGTGTTTTTTAAATGGGACACCCTGTATATAGAGATGCAACAACGTGAAAACCTCAGAATACAAATTCTGGGGTGAAAACTGATGCAATTTATGTCCCCTTCCGAATTCGAATTAAATAGTAATCAAGAAATCTACAATAATATATAGTGCGTTATTTTCACTTCTTGCCGTTAGATGGCTATACGGTTTTTGACGCCATGTTTTCTCCAATATACTACTACCGAAATGGTGATCCATGCGTTGTTGAGTTATGCGGCTCCGAACACATTTTACGATTCATTTTTATATTATAGATAAATGTAATTTCAAAAAGTTCCCCCCAAAATTTTTTCTAGATCCGCCCCTGCTAAATATGTAGTAGAACATACGTCCTATATACTCACTTGTGGATTAACTGTAGGTGTAAAACCTGTGTCTGAGCCAGTATTTTCGTATATCGAAACATGCGACATTTCATTATTGGATTGATTACCATTGCCACGATCTAACTTGCAGACGTTTCTTAAAATGAAAGTACGGGACGGGGTTAGTTATCAGCCGATACAAATATCAATTTCAGAGAATAAATCTCTATAGCTATCCAGCTAAAATTAATTAAAATATTTCTTCTTACCTGTGACTTTGCAATCTTGCTGCAGCTGTATTTTTTATCACATTTCCACATACACAACATTTAGCCGAGTGCTTTCCTTCTATCTTTAATACTTTGAATGATAATATATCATAGTTTTTATTCAGTTTTCTGCCACTCATTTTGATTCTGATCAGATCACATTCAAAGTTTACAACTGAATAATTTCATAACATAACCTCACTTTTTTCCATTATGGACACGTTGCTGACATTGTCGACATTGTTGACACGTTCTCGACATTGTCGACACGTCTGTGTCGACAATTAAAGTCGACGTGTCGATGCCCATCTCTGCCTACTGCATTCCATTTGAGTGCCTGTTTTGTTATGTCTGCATTTTCTTTCCTCAGTGTGTGTCCCAGCCAGTTCCATCTTTTCCTCTTTATTGTTGTTCTGATGGGTTCTTGTTTGGTTTTTTTCCATAGTGCTACATTTGTTATGATATTGGGCCAGTATACCTTTAGAATTTTACGTAGACATCTATTTACAAAAACTTGTATTTTATTTACATTTCCGTCAGTTATTGCCCATGTTTCACTCCCATAAAGTAGCACAGTTTTCACGTTACTATTAAATAGCCTTATTTTAGTATTTTGGCTGATCTGTGTTGATCTCCATATATTTGCGAGGGTTCCAAAGGCTTGTTGTGCTTTTCGTATTCTCTGTTTAATATCTGCTTGAGCTCCACCTTTTGCACTGATTATACTGCCTAGGTAGCAAAATTCTTGAACCTGTTTTATTTCTTGTTGGTTGATGTATAGTTTGTCACAGTTAGTTACTCCTATTCTCATCTCTACTGTCTTGTTCGTGTTGATTTTAAGACCCACTTCTGCCGATTTCACCTCTGGCTTCCTTAACATGTTCTTCATATCATCTATTGTGTTCGCTACGAAACATATCAATAGATAGATATACAATAAGTAATACTAAAATATAAAATGTGTACTAACTCAATATGTTATCGACTTACTAATCATGGTATTTTCTTTCTATTGACTTCCTCTTTCAGTATTGGTAACCACATCCTACTGCATTCTACCGAGGAATTTGCGACACAATTGGTTTCATTTAGCATAATTAGAGCCGATTCTTTGATTTTTCTCTTTTTACTATCTAATTCTTTCAGGACTATACTTGAATCTCTCCACTGAACTCTATGTTCATTATCCCATGCGTGTTGACATATTTGAGATCTATCAAATTCTCTATTTTTAATATAAGACTGATGTTCACTTATTCTAACGTTTAATGGTCTTGATGTTCCACCTACTGTTTACTTTTTGAAAGTAAATTAAATGTAAGACCAAATACTTACGATGTCGGGATAGTATCACGAGGTTTTTTCCTGGTTTTCCCCTCGTGATTTACTATGGAATCTCTAACGCAAGAATTTTACTGTCATCGTTGCATTTGGTTATCTTTTTAAAGAAAGATCACATGCTATAATTTTTTCTTGTGACGGATATTCTTGAGTTGGGATTGATTTCATGTAATCGAATGAAGTATCTTTTAGTAAAGTCGTCCCAGGAACGCAACTCATAAATATTGGCGATATCATTTTAAAGTCTTCTACTTTAAAATGTATAATATACGTCTGAATTGCCAATATAAATGAGTTAGAATAAATAAATTATTAGAAGAATTTTTTTACTAAGCAACAACATTTTTGTTTATTTTAGTAGTATTTTGTATTTGGACAACGAAACCCGATTTGGGCTTCGAAACGTTAATAAAATTATTTTTTCAATTTAATTGTGGCTTATTTCCCATCTAAATAGTTAATCATTTGAATTTAAAAATTAAACGACACGGTTATTTTGATAAGTGTATTGTGTCGCTTCATTTTTAATTTCAAATATCTCGAAAACTAATCATTTTATCGTTACGAATGAAGAGTATATTATTTACATAAAAAGTATGACAAAATCAAAAAATTACACGAAAATATCAATTTCGTCAGTGGCGTAGAATTTGGGAAGGGTCAACCAGCCACTATCCCCTGTCGTGCGCCTCTGGTAGTAGCTAGAAACGTTTATTTATCTTAAAGTAGGGTGTACAATACCTAAACTTTCTGCCAAGTATGATAAGGATACGCCAAATAGTTTTAAAGTACTGGGTACAAAGAATTTTTAAATTTTAATCATATGAATCATATCATAAATTAATCAAAATAACTGTGCCGTTTCATATTTAACTTCAAATATCACGAAAACTCATGATTTTATCGTTACCAATGAAGAGTATATTATTTACGTAGAAAGTATTGGATAATCTAAAAATGGCACTAAAATAGTAATTCCTCCAGTGGCGTAGAATTTGAGAAGGGTCAACCATTCACCATCCTCTGTCGTACGCCTCTGGTAGTAGCTAGAAACGTTTGTTTATAATAATTTAGTAGGGTGTCTAGTAGTCGCACTTTCTGCCAAGGATGGAAAGGATACGTCAAATAGTTTTAAAATGCTGAGCAAAAATAGTTGTTAAATTTTTAGATAAAACACCCTGTAATTCAGTAAGGAACCACATTTTATTTAAGTGTTTTAGGATAAATCTTCGTATTTTGTGCAAAGGTTTCTCTAGTTACTATATGGACCATTATTAATGAAACACCCTGTATAACGAGTCTGATAGATTTTATTAAAAATATAAAGGAGAGATCTTTTATTTCATTATTTCACTCGGTATTTTATCTCGATATTTGATCCAGTCGCTTTTCTTGTAGTTGTTAATCTTATTGCTCGTTCTATTACGTCCATTGTTACGTCAAGTCCTGTCACTACTTCTTTAATTTCTAGATCGGACCTTTCATCATTAAATGGTTCGTCAATACACTATTTTCACCTGTCCATTTTATCAAAATCAGTGATAAACAGTTTGCCGTCTCTATCAACGATGTTGTTTGTGAAACCAACGTGGAACCAATTTCTGGGTACATCCTTAATATCTGCATTTTACAATTTGTAAGACAAGCAGACGACGAATAAAGGAGACGAAAGGGACTACAATATGCAGTCACATTCGTCTAGGAAAAAATTCCAACGAAAGTTTGTTCCGTGTACTCACAATATGAGAAAATGAAAGACAGCTTCAGACCACATCAGAGGGGCTATATGATTAGCTCTGAATCCAAATGAAACCAAAATGTCTATTTCAGCAGAATTATAAAAATAATTCGTGTTTTGCACGCTGTTATTTGTATTGACCCATTATTTCTTTTATTTTTTTATACATACTAAATGCATTATGTTTTTCCTGTAACTCTTCAATTTCCAAACATTTGTTTTCATTCTTTTCTAGCTCCTATTTTAGTCCTTATCGCCTTATTAAATATTTTATATATTTCGAAATTCTGTTTTTTAGATTTGCGTCTTTCATCCACTGGGCTCAAAATCTCATCGTTATAATAGTTTTGATTTGGTTCCAATAATCCTCGATGGATTCTTGTTGTTTTTATTATAATACCAAAATATTATAATAATTTTTACCCAAAGTGCAATTCTATAAATGTTTAATATGTGGTTCTGGTTGCTTTAAAACCAATTCCATTATAATTTTTTAGGAAACTAATAATGGATCAGGCAGACCCCAACGTTGAAGGAGTTTATGAAACGCAGGTGACTTCAATATTTAGAGCTTTAGTTGAGATTGGTTGTGTCTGTAAGGTAAGTTCTGATTGTATTATTATTTATTTCAACCCTAAAGAAACGATACAAATAGATAGAGAAACTACTCACATAGGCAATGTAGTACACCAAAGTACTGTCTATACGATGTCAATTGAACCAGACGCATTTTTTGGGTCCGGTCAGTAATTCTAGGAGAGCACAGAAATAAAGATAAACCCTATAAACATTTGTAAAATTTTATTAATTGATCACTCCTTGTATTAGTCCACATGGATGCGGGTGTGGCTTATTACTTTTTAACGTATCTTATTGGGCAATACTGACGTGTAATTGGCCAAATTTTTCGGAAGAGCTTACGCTCAAATCATATCGTTATCTTGCCTTATCTTGCCAAAATGCCTTCTCATGTTTCAAAGGCGGCAAGCAATATAATCAAAATATAAACAGTGTCGTCGTCATAGACTTACAATTTATTATTTTATTTCTATATTAAAATTGTGGTGTGATTTTTTTAGTCCTCAAATTAATAAGCACATTAAATGTCATCTGTATTATGCACTGTATTATGTACTTTTAATCATCAATTTTAAATTTTAATAACTATAATATACGTTTATCCAGGATGTCCCATATATTATGCCAGATTTGATGATGCGAAATTGCGCAGTCTGCTTATTCGATATCGTAATTAATGCAATTTTGTTATAATAGACACGACATGGCATCACGGTGACCAATAAAATTTTTTTGACTCTAATGGTAATCTTCAGTTAGTATGCGCTGAACAAATTTTAGTAGTTTGATCTAATATAATGTAATATAATATAAAAAAATGTGTTGAATATAATATACCAATAATTTAAAACTTGTATATCGATTCCAAACAGGCATTTGATGGAGTAGATCGACAAAAGATGTTAAAGCAACTATCTATGTTAGGGAAACCCAATAAGTTAGTTAAACTTATACGGATGACTTTGGAGGGTTCCAAAGCTATGGTGAAAATGGATGGAGATATATGACAGAGGCATTTGATATAGAAAATGGGGTTAGACAAGGTGATACCTTATTAACAACACTTTTTAATCTAACTTTAGAAGCTGTTGTTAGAAAATTGGATATAAACGGATGTATTAGAACAAGATCTATGCAAATTTGCGCATATGCGGATGATATTGCCATAATTAATGATGTAAGCCGCAGCAAAAGGGTATTAAGCGAAAAAGTTATAGAGCTGAAACAGGAAGCTGCTACGTTTGGTCTACATATATTATAAATGAAAGCAAAACAAAATATATGGAGTGCATCAAATCGAATCAATATGAGAATCTGAAGGTAGACAACCATACCTATGAATATGCCTCCACTTTTCCCTACCTAGGCTCAATAATAAATAACAACATCAGTCAAGAAATACAAGCACGGATTCTTAGCAGTAATGCTTTTATGCATACAAAGACTTGAATGAAAAGTAAGTTACTGAATCGTGAGTCTAAGCTTAAAATCTACAAAACAGTAATTAGACCAGTGGTCACATTATGGATGTGAATGATGTTTTTGTCGAAAAGCTGACAATGGAGGAGATATTAAGCAACAACGGTTCTCGTTTAAAATCAAGATGGCGACTAACGCAACGGCAGAATTCAGTAGAGATTTTAAATTTACACTACTATGACCCCTCCTAAAGATAAGAAAAACAAAATTTGGGTCAGCTCCTAATGTAAGGTCAAATGCAATCCCAACTGGGCTATAGTGTTTATGTACTTTTATCATATTTTGTGTCAATTTCATAAAGAAATGTGCATAATTAACAATATTAGTGCATCAAATCGAATCAATATGAGAATCTGAAGGTAGACAACCATACCTACGAATATGCCTCCACTTTTCCCTACCTAGGCTCAATAATAAATGACAACATCAGTCAAGAAATACAAGCACGGATTCTTAGCGGTAATAAGTGCTTTTATGCATACAAAGATTTGAATGAAAAGTAAGTTACTGAATCGTGAGTCTAAGCTTAAAATCTACAAAACAGTTATTAGACCAGTGGTCACATTATGGATGTGAATGATGTTTTTGTCGAAAAGCTGAAAATGGAGGAGATATTAAGCAACAACGGTTCTCGTTTAAAATCAAGATGGCGACTAAGGCAACGGCAGAATTCAGTAGAGATTTTAAATTTACACTACTATGACCCCTCCTAAAGATAAGAAAAACAAAATTTGGGGCAGCTCCTAATGTAGGGTAAAATGCAGTCCCAACTGGGCTATAGTGTTTATGTACTTTTATCATATTTTGTGTCAATTTCATAAAGAAATAATATTTCATAAATAAATGAATAATTAACAATATTAGATATTAATTATTTACATATTATTTTCATTTTATATAATTATTACTGTTTAACAAATATTAGACCTTAATTGAAAAGTAATAGTTTATTATTTAATTTCTATTGTGCCGCCTATGTTTTACAGAAGAAGCCGACACTTGGTGTCAAATTGTGTTTTTATACTTGGTCCAATTGACATCGTATAGAGTATACTTACTTGCAAATATAGAAAAATATAAATATCACTGTAAAACTGTTCTCATATAATACATATTATTATGATAATAACCTAAATGTACTAATACAGAGTGAGTTTTATGTATGGAAACCCTCAATTATCTCGGAAACGGCTTCTACGATTTTTACAAATTTTGGCGTTTAAGGATTTTGTGATGCGGCCGATATTGTAGTTGTATTTGCATTGTTGTCAGATCTCCCGTTTTTCTGTAAATGTAATGAACTTTCTTAATTCCAATTGAACACCCTGTATATTTTTTGTGTTTTGAAGTCCTTTAGAAATACTGATTATTTTTCATATAATGTTCCCTATATCTAAATGCCATAATTTCGGAGTTATTACTACATTTACATTATCTGCGCTGAAGTTAAAATATTACATTTAGATGAATAAACTCGTTAATTTTAATCTTTAATAATTTATATCCTCATAATATCATAACAATGTCTACTGTCAATAGATTCAAAAGTTTAACGAAATTGGTGCAGCACAAGGTTTATCCAAATCATAGCACAGAAAACCTACAGCAGCTGAAAACACTTTCATGGTAGATGTATGTCAATATTTGAGTAGTTGAAAATTAGGAATTTTAGAAAACCAGTAAAAGCGATTATAGCAGATTCTCAAAATGTCGTTCGTTTACTTCAATACAACAAGCCATGCGATTTTTAAAGCTTTGCAATACATTTTACATCCCTGATCCCTGACTGCTCAATTCTTTTTATCTCTGTGGTAATCCTATCTTTGGGTTCCTGAATATTGGCAGGTTTTGTTTTATGAACGATGTTTTTCAAGTGCCCCCGTAGGAAATAGTCTAAAGTCTAAAGGATTCGTGTCGGGTGATCGCAGGGCCCATTAGATAAAACCACACCTTATAATCCATCTTCTGGGAAACACATTATTTAGGTATTGCCTCACCACACACGCATAGTGAGATGGAGCACCATCTTATTGCAGACAAATATTGTCGTTTGGGATATTGTTATTGTCGGAAAGTTAGTTTCGAATAATGAAATTTCTGTATTAAAATGTAATTGAAAATACTTACTTGGATTTGGAAATAACCGAGCCAACTCAGGTATAATAGCTTTGTTCATGGAGGCAGTCCATAACTGGTTTGAAACGCTTGAAAACGGAACTGCGCATGCGAATAAGTTAGAAATCAGTCAGAAACCAGTCATATACTCTTCACGAACAAAGCTATTACTATTTTTCAATAAATCTAAATACGCCGGACCATTTAAATTTCCCTCAATGAAAAAGGAACCAATTATTTTGTCGTCTATTATTCCAGCCCATACATTAAGCTTTTCTGGATACTGTTTGTGACATTCACGCATCCGACGAGGATTGTTACGTGACCAGTATCTACAATTATGCCGATTCACGTCTATCGAGATCATCATCTGACAACTCTTGAACTAATTTCATTGTGTATGGATGGAATTTATTTTCACGCAAAATTTTCATTAGGTACTGATTGCGGAATCAAGTTCCCTGGCTATTTGTCTAGTACTTAAGTGTGGATCGTCTTCTAACAGGATACAAACATTCTAAAGATTTGTTTTCAGCTGAACCAGTTTTTCTGCGTCCTGATTTGATAAATTTTTTAGAGAACCAGTTTCGTTAAACTTTTTTAATAATTTACTGACAGTAGATTTTGTTATGGGATTTCGGTTAGCATATAAATTATTAAAGATATAACAGGAAAACAGAGTTAACAAAAACCCTTAAGGTCACTTGTACCGCATAAGCATCGTCCATAAGAACCCTCCATAAAAACATCCTTTAAGCATAAGAACGTATGTCATCTCTTTTCACGGTTGCAGACAAATTGGTTTTGCTCTACACGTTTCTTGTAGACTTCTACGCATATCACCATATCCTAATATCATTAAAATCTCAATTCGTTCTTTTTCAGAAATAAGATTCATTGTGATTTTAAATAAACACCAACAATACTAATCGAATTTGTATTTGCATTGAAATGTCAAAGTTGCTATTGTAATAACAGTCATAGCTATCTCAATGTATTATTTGAACTTAGGTTATGACATTTAGGTATAGGGAACATTACATATCGTCGGTGACAATACCTCCTGCTTTTTCATGACTTTTCTAAGAAAGACTAAAAACTTTTTTAAGGTCACCTCCTGTTTTCATGATATTTTTTGACTTGTTTTGTAGTAAATTCAACTATCTATTTACTAAAAAACAAGTCAAAACTTACATATGAAAACACGAGGTGACCCTAAAAAAGGTTTTTCGTCTCTCCTACAAAACTCATGAAAAAAAATCAGTATTTCTTAAGGACTCAAAATGAAAAAAATATACAGGGTGTTCTATTTGAAATAAGAAAGTTCGTTAGATTTCCAGAAAAGTGGAAGATCTGACAACAATGTAAATACAACCACAATATCGGCCGCGTCACAAAACCTTTAAACACCAAAACTTATAAAAATCGTACAAGCCGTTTCCGAGATAATTGAGGGTTTCCATACATAAAACAGAGCGACAGGTCCTGATGAAATTCCAACTGAAATATACAAGCTTATAAATCGCACATCTAGTTCAATTGTGCCACAACTGCAAAAAATTCGAATTTTGGGTTAAGGCTGTAAAATATTGCCTATATAATGGCCCATCTAATGCAATACAGCCTGAATTAAAATATTGCTTTGGATAAGTATAAAGTAAGTTACTTCGGTATTTCACTGTAGGGTTTTTGGAGGTTTTGAAAATGCAATACGGCCATAACTGGGAGATGTGGCGATAATATACACTGCCACAATACAACCGATGTAATTAAATACGATCAATACGGCCACAACTGCAAAAATCAAGAGAGATGTGGCGATAATATACACTGCCACAATACAACCGGTATAATTCAATACGGCCACAACTGCAAAAATCAATTGATCTTTTCATTATATTGCCGCCGTATCTCCTAAGTATTGTTTTATAAATGACTTTCTTCACAATGCAATATCGCAATAACTATCAAAACAATAATAACGTTTTATTTTTAATAAATTGTAATAAGATCCAGCCAATAAGTGTATAATTTACTACCTAAATTGTAATTTTGAAGCCAGTCACTCTCAAAATAAATTATTTACAGGGCATAACGCATTTACTACAGAACGTTTTGCTCATTTCTCGAGAATATTGTGTTTTGCACTTGTGGCACTATTGAACTAGGTGTGCGAAATGATAGCAATGTTTTAGAGGCTATAACTTCGTTTTTCAATGCCATTTATACCAACGGTACCAACCTAATGGTTGGTCCAATTCACTTTATAGCTCTACCTAAGAAGACAACAGCAAAAACCTGTGCTGATTATCGAACCATTAGTTTGTTGAACCATTTATTGAAAATTTTTCTGAAGGTAATACATGGTCGTGTCTACAATAAATGCGAGGAATACCTAAGTGACACACAGTTTAGTTTCAGTAACGGGTTTGGAACGAGAGAGGCATTGTTTGGGATGAACGTACTTGCTCAAAGATGTCGAGATATATCTGTAGACATATACTGTTGTTTTATTGACTTGCATAAGGCATTTGATCTTGTTAAGCACTCTATATTGATCGAAGCTCTAAAAGACATTGGCTTGGATGGCAGAGACGTTCGCATAACTGCAAATTTGTATTGGAATCAGTTTTAGTAGATGGTGTGGAATCACAGGCTCTTAATATTAAAAGAGGAGTACGGCAGGGATGCCTCTTGTCACCCCTTCTTTTCAACGTTTACTCCGAAAGAATTTTCAGAAATGCGTTTTCTGAAAAAGAAGAAGGAATAAGGGTTGAACGGTGAAGTCATCAATAATTTGCGATATGCGGACGATACAGTACTCCTAGCTTCTACTCAAGAAGATCTGCAAACACTACTTGATAGTGTCGTTGAGAGTTGTAGGGAGGCAGGTCTGGATCTGAACATACGGAAAACCAAAATACTCGTAATTTGTAAACAACAGTATATAAAAGCGTATATATATGTAAATAATACCAAACTTGAGCAAGTTGATAAAATCGTTTACAGCAATTAAATTGTAACGCAGAAACTCACGGCGAAATTAGATCTAGGATAGAGCAGGCCAGAGCAGCTTTTAGAAGGCTGTACAAAGTGTTATGTAACAGAGACCAAAAATTGGCATTGAGGATCCGCCTACTTCGCTGCTACGTGTTTTCGGTCTTACTTTATGGTGTCGAGTCCTGGACTGTGAATAAAATCGACCTAAATCGCCTTGAGGCTTTCGAAATGTGGTACTATAGAAGAATTTTAAAAGTTTCCTGGGTGGAGAAGATTCGAAACTCCACAATACATGTAATGAGAGGGCCCAAATCGTCGGTCTAAATCGCAAATTGCCTAAGTCACAAATTGAAAATTTTACAGGAGAGACAAAAAAGTGTGGAGTTTGCCTATGTCCTATGAGTAAAATAACTTTCGTTTAGCGAAATTGCCGCGAAATAAAATAATAATTGCGCTTGTGGGAATTGTCAGGCGGTAGCTTTTACCGTCTACTACTAGATGAAACCAAAAAACAATTTTCGCAAAAAATGGACTTAGACAGTTTGCGATTTAGACCGACGAAATATAGGTTGCTGCAAAATATTATGCAAGAAAAAATAACAGGCAAACGCAGTCCAGGAGGAAGAAAAACCTCATGGTTGAAGAACTTGCGAGATTGATATGATGTTGATACAAGCATGCTATTTATAATCTAAAGTTTATTTATTCGTAGGTTACATCTCGGGGGTCTAGCATGGATACCTTTAATCTGGAACAGTTAGAAAAAGTTAATATCTCACGAACTTATTTAGAGCATGGTTCACTGAGACATGTTTATTTTTACCACCACAAACATGCTTCAAAATATCAACATATGTTCGCATTATTTTTAACACCTATTAAAAAGGCTCTAATTATTGTTGTCGATACCGTAAAGACAAATTTATTGCCGAATATGTCTAATTTATATCAAGCGGAAAGACTAGTCAAGTAAGTAGACATTTAATGAATAAACAATACAGTCCAAGCCCAAAGTCTCCTTCCCCATCTATTTTAATTTATTTTCTGAACCATAAAACTTTGACAAGGTTCTGAAATTGCTTTCTTGTTGCATGTTTAATTTAAGTTATTTTATTTAGCGTATGGGTTAAGTATATCACAGAATATATTTAGATTTATGCATTATACAATGCATCACAAACAGATGTCCAATTTTTTTATATATTCGATTGACCCTTCGATTGCCATTACAAAGTCTATAGGGTCGCCTGTGTATGCTCTGCGTGGGCAGTCCTGAACAATGTGACTGATCGTCTGTCTTGCAGCGCCGCAGTCACAAGAAGGCGAGGGGAGTTTACCCCATCTGTGGAGGGAGTCGGCGCATCTTCCACAGTTTGTTCGAATTCGATTAAGGGCTGCCCAAATCTTACGGGGACGTTCAAATTCGCCAGGTTTCCCTATAATGTCCGGTAGACTATGGTAATGCGGATCTGTCCTACTTTCCCAATCTTCTCTCCATCGGGTATTTAAGTCAAAGTTGGATTGCTGCAGCGCTTGAGCAGATTGTAGAGGGGGTAACCTGGATCGGAGACGGTTTCCAAGAATATCGGGGATGTCGTTGTGGACTAGAAGCTGGCGACTGTCCATTATTTTGTTATATTCTTTAACCAATGCATGTTCGCGGCGTAGGTTGGGTGGTGCTATATTACTAAGGGTAGGTAGCCACTTAGGTTACCTAATTTAAGTATTACGTTAATATGGAATTAAGGCACAGTTACTGGTGTAATGAAAATTGCATTTTTCAATGTACAGTATATCAGAATTAACTGAAACCCTCAAGGTCACTTGCACCTCACAAACGAACGTCTGTCGTGTCTTCTCCTCGCGGTTGTAGATAAATCGGTTTTACTGTAATCTGCTATTCTATAAAACCATTTCTCCCAAAGCAAACAATCCCATTTCAAACGGATCAACGTTTCGTTTTTTTTTATTCAGTACCAATAGTTACAAGCTAATTATTCTTAATCCTGATTATCGTCTTATAAATTCTTAGTCTGCATTTACTGGTATACATTCGACTTATTTCAACTATATTCTAACAATAAATTCCTTATAAAACTGTAATTGCATTCAATTTAACTAAGCGAATTAGTATACAAATATTACCCCATTTCGCTAATAAAAAAGGCTAAAAAAGAGCGTGGTACTTGCAGAGTGTCTACAGAAGTGAATACTTCTGATAGATTCGATTCAATTCGTTTTGATTCGATTCGATAGGACTAGGATTTATTTTATTTTATTAATTTTATTTAATTTTATTCAGTTTTATTTAATTTTATTTTATTTTATATCATATTTCATTTTATCTAATTTTATTTAATTTAATTAATTTGATTTAATTTTAATTTTATTTATTTTTAGGTAATTTTGTTTAATTTTATATATTTTTATTTTGTTTTATATAATTTTATTTAAGTTTACTGAATTTGATTTAATTTTACTTAATCTTATTTAATTTGAATTATATTTAATCAACACCGATACGGTTGAAACTACCCCGAATCCGAAGAAAAATGTGTCACGGTATATTTTTACGAATAGCTGAACAAATCAACCCCGGTAGAGTTGAAATCACCCCGAAGCCAGTCATGAATAGAAAATTCGGAACTATATCTAGTTTTAGTATAAATTCATGTGCCGCATGAAGAGACGGGAGATAAAACGGGAGACTATTATTATAAAATCATGTGGGGCACTATATGTTTTGACAGAATTGAACAAATCACCCCCGTATAGGGATGAAACCACCATAAAACTCAGTCAATAATTTAAAATTCGGGATCTGTTCTTGAAATCACCCTAAGAACCAGTCAAATAATAGATAATTCGGGATCTGTACTTAGTCTACTAAGAAAGTTAAAATAAGTGTATAGATATGTTTATTACGGTATACCGCAAGGTTATTACCACTCGCGTCATCATTTTTGAATGACGCTAAAGACGATTTGATAAGCACGTCTTTAATTTGATCTAAGAGTAACTCATAAAATCAATTTCAAGAAGACCAATAAGTTTATAAAGGTTAAATAAATTATCTGTGTGCATAAGTCCCAGCCGTGGGTTTTAATGTCCCTTTATTATATTGTTTTGAAATTATAATTTTTAAAATTCTCGAAAATTACTTTATTAGAATCTCTAACAGTAGATAATGTCAAATAACGAATTTGTTTTATAATAATTATTTATTGTTATTTATTTCCAACGGTATAATGAATAAAACCAATATTTGTGTTCGTTTGCATTGAAAATTGATTTTTGTAGAGTTGAATTCCTGAATCGTGAACTATACAGTGATGAGCATGCTAATAACCGGCAAAATAACGCAAAAGATGGAAAACATATTACATTTGGAAATAAAAAGAGATGAAACTGTAGAGGTGGAAATTATCGATATAAACGTATAAATTGACATTACATTACACCTTTAGACGTTTAGGTCTGGATCCCGCGTACCAAAAAAAAAGTTGATTAATGGCAAGCTGAAAATTTGTTAATAGCTTAAGGGTGTCTAGTCGGACAAACTTTGATATATTGGAACACTGGAACAGGGGAAGTTTTAATTGTGGAACAGGTTAAAAATTTGGAACGTCCGACTACGAAAACGTCAGATGTATTTTGTCCGACAGAACTTTCAATTAATTTGTTACCCTTTCATTAAACTCATGCAAAAATCAGACTGCTATTACTAACCAACATGATTCCTGTTATTTGACATGTTCTTCGTGTTCCACTCATTAAAATGCCCAGTTGGTGATAAACACCAGTCTGATTTTTGCATGAGAGTTTAGTGAAAGGGCAACAAATCAATTGGAAGTTCTGTCCGACAAAATACATCTGACGTTTTCGTAGTCTGACGTTCCAGATTTTTAACCTGTTCTACCATTAAAACTTCCCCCATACCAGTGTTCCCATATATTAAAGTTTGTCCGACTAGACACCGTTAAGTTATTAAAAAATTTTCAGCTTGCTAGGAATCAACTTTTTTTATGCGGGATCCAGACCTAGTTGTGACAGAAGTATTTTATAAAATTCTCCTGTCACAGTGACAGCTGTCATACATCTCCGATACGTCTAAAGGTGGAAACTATGTAATGTAATGTTAATTTATACATTTATATCGATAATTTCCAACTCTACTAGTTTCATCTCTTTTTAATTCACAACCTTATTATTCTTTTCCATCTTTTGCGTTATTTTGCCGGTTATTAGCGCGCTCATCACTGTATACAATACTTTCTTATTTTTGCCAAGCAAACAAATTTTAGATTGTGAATAAATAAATATTAGTTTACTAAAAAATATTACATACTTTGGGGAGTTGGGTTTGAGGCATTCGAGAATTATACATGAAACATATACATGAATTAAACATGAAACATGAAAATCATTATGTAATGTATTCAGAGGCAGTGGCGTAGTTATGTGTAGGTTAATTAAATAATAAGGAAAATCCTAAAGCAAATTGTAACAGTAAAATGACAATATATTACAACAAAAATGTAAATATTTTATAGAAACGTAGACCCAGATAATATGAATTTCATTTTGTGTGTTTTATATTTTAGGCTAGAAAAAAATCCTGATACAGACTTACTTCCACCAGGAGAGTTAACATTTGAAATAAAAATAGAAACTGATATGGCTAAAGTATATAAAATATTACAAAAAACCTTGCAATCCTATAAAGATGAAAAGAAAGGTCCCACTTTGTTAGCAATTCAGTCAGCAATAGAAATAGGTGAATTGCAGCACAACATATCCAATCTTATGGATTTCCCACAAGTCCAAATTCATGTTCAGGTATACAGTTTGTATTATTCGTAATATTCATACAAAATAATAATATAATAAATGCTAAAAAGGAATATATTGAATGAATCTAAAAATTTTTTAACTGTATTATTATTGATAGTAGTTTTTTATCATTCTTGGTGGTTGTTTTTTACAGCTTATTGTTCATGCCTTACGATACTCTTTCAGCTGAAGCAATAAAAATATAATGAAAGTAGTTAACAAGTTTCGAGTAGAATATAATACCGACAGAAGATAGATTTCAGGATAATATTATTAACTTTTATGTTGTTTGTCCTAATAATAATTATAATAAATGATTATTTAGAGAAAAGATACTAGTCCTGTCGCCAGGGGGGGTACAACGGCCTCGTTAATTCAGATGGACTTACCCAAATTTTTTTTATGTATTTTGACCCGTAGAACACGAATTTTTTGGGTAACAGTTGATCCGGATGTCGATAAGATTGTTATAGACCAAGAACTTGAGGAATCAAATAACAGCGATTTTTGGCAAAACAAAACAATATTTTGTATTTTTTGGGTCATTTTAAGCAAAAAATATTTCTACAAGTTTTTTAGTAGGATGCACAGTTTTCGAGATAAACGCGGTTGAACTTTCAAAAAATCGAAAAACTGCAATTTTTAAACCCGAATAACTTTTGATTAAAAAATGAAATAGCAATTCTGCTTAGCGCCTTTGAAAGTTCAAGTCAAATTATGTCGGTTTTGATTATTTGCATTGCTAAAAATTTATTGTGTTATTGCTAAACAAAGCTACAAACAACTAGTGCGTGAGTGATGTTTCTATGATTTCTCATTTAAAATCGAACGAGTAGGTAGAATAGGTACTAGTGCAATCAAGACTATTTCTACGTTACATGCGTTAAAACGCATGTAAAAGCACGGGAAACCCTACGTGTTTATAGCTTTGTTAAACAATAAAAAAATAAATTTTTACCAATGCAAATAATCAAAACCGATATAATTTGACTTAAACTTTCAAATGCGGTAAGCAGACTTGCTATTTTATTTTTTAATCAAAAGTTATTCGGGTTCAAAAATTGCAATTTTTCGATTTTTTTAAAGTTCAACCGCGTTTATCTCGAAAACTGTGCATCCTACGAAAAAACTTGTAGAAATATTTTTTACTTAAAATGGCCCAAAAAATACAAAATATTGTTTTGTTTTGCCAAAAATCGCTGTTATTTGATTCCTCAAGTTCTTGGTCTATAACAATCTTATCGACATCCGGATCAACTGTTACCCAAAAAATTCGTGTTCTACGGGTCAAAATACATAAAAAAAACTTGAGTAAGTCCATCTGAATTAACGAGGCCGTTGTACCCCCCCTGGCGACAGGACTATACATAGATATATACAATGTTAATACATTAAAATAATTAAAATTCCCAATAAATAAACACAAATACCACTTGAAGCAAAATGCTTGTACAGTGGTTAAATGGGTCCATTGTTGTAATGTAAAAAATATCCTGTTTTCACTTCAAATATTTATTTCCTCGAAGCGATGATGGTCGCGATGACGGTCGCTAATTTAATACTTTTTTCCCATCCAAAAAGTGCACAACGGCCCTAAAGAAGTTTTCACTTCAAAAATTTATTTCGTCGAAGCGATGACGGTCGCTAATTTAATCATATTTCCCCATCCAAATGTGCACAACGTCCCTCAAGAAGTTTTCATTTCAAAAATTTATTTCATCGAAGCGATGACGGTCGCTAATTTAATACTTTTTTCCATCCAAAAAGTGCACAACGTCCCTAAAGAAGTTTTCACTTCAAAAATTTATTTCGTCGAAGCGATGACGGTCGCTAATTTAATCATTTTTTCCCATCCAAAAAGTGCACAACGTCCCTCAAGAAGTTTTCATTTCAAAAATTTATTTCATCGAAGCGATGACGGTCGCTAATTTAATACTTTTTTCCCATCTAAAAAGTGTACAACGTACCTATAGATATTTTCACTTCAAAAATTTATTTCGTCGAAGCGATGACAGTCGCGATGACGGTCGCCAATTTAATATTTTTCCCCATCCAAAAAGTGCACAACGTCCCTAAAGAAGTTTTCACTTCAATAAATATAAGCACAAAATTTATTTCGCCGAAGTGATGACGATCGCGAAATAAATCTTTTTTCCCCATCCTAAAATAGGTTTTACATTTATTTTAAATTAAAATACTTCTAGACAATTTATGTGTACATACACATAATATAGACTATAGGGCAACAATAAATATAGGGCAACAATACATTGGCTTATAAGGCAGTCCTTACAGTAGGGATCCTGGCCTATACAGAAAAATGCAGGCGGGTGTGGGGTAATACTGCACTTTGGTTGCATTGGTGGTGTATTGGCTAAACGTGCAGGGCAGGGTATGGTGCTGATAGAAAAGGCTTTCAGGCATCAAATATCCAAACAAAATCTTTTCAGGTCATAATAATGAAAAGACCTCCAATGATATAAAAAAACTTATACTGAAATGATGGCATCTCCTGAGGTAAAATGTGCCGGAAGTAAAATGAGCCTCCGTTCGGATTTCCGGGTGAGGACTATCTCAGGGGGAACACCATTGCAGGTTAGAAAAATCAGGATAGAGTCGTGGAATCTTGGTAGTCTTACAGGTAAGAGTCTGGAGTTAGTGGATGCGCTCAAACGAAGAAGAGTTCAAATTGCTTGTATTCAAGAAACTAGGTGGAAAGGACAAAGGGCGAAAGAACTAGTTGAAGGATACAAATTGTGGTATGTAGGGAGTAGTAACACTAGAAATGGAGTTGGTATAATTGCTGATAGTGAAATGAAAGATAACGTAGTAGAAGTTGTAAGAACGAGTGATAGAATGATGTCAGTGAAATTTGTAATTGATAAAGAGGTATTGAATGTTGTGTGCGCGTATGCTCCCCAAACAGGTCTGGGTGAGAATGAAAGAAGAGCTTTCTATGATCAATTAGGAGACGTACTGAGTGATATTCCAGCAGAGGAGAAAGTTATAATAGGAGGTGATTTCAATGCACATGTGGGCCAAATCAAGACAGGATATGAAACAATACATGGAGGATTAGGCTTTGGAACTAGAAATGAAGCTGGAGATGACATGCTTGAATTAGCAACAGCATTGGGTATGGCGATTGTTAACACATTCTTTAAAAAGAGAGAAACTCAACTTATTACCTACAAAAGTGGACAACATCAATCCCAAATAGACTACTTCATGATAAGGAAAGAAGACATACGTGAATGCAAGGACTGCAAGGTAATAGTTAGTGAGACAGTAAGCCAACAACATAAGCTGCTTGTTCTGGACATCGAAGTAAAAGGCGAAACTAAACAAAAATATCCGAGAGGACCACAAAAAATCAAGTGGTGGCTGCTGAAAGATGAAAAAGAAGGTCTGTTCAGGAGAAGAATAGTAGAAAAAATATGTTGGAACATGAAAGGAAGCCCTAATACAATTTGGAGAAAAATGGCCAGTAGTATTAGAGAGACTGCTATTGAAATACTTGGGAAAACGTCAGGAAAAAAGTTTGAGGATAAAGAGACTTGGTGGTGGTCAAACGAAGTACAAGGAAAAATAAAAGAGAAGAGAAAATTATATAAAAAGTGGCAAGAAACCAGATCCGACACAGTTCTTCAAAACTATATGGTGGCGAAAAAGGAAGCGAAAGTAGCAGTAGCAAAAGCCAAAGCAGAAGCGTATTCAAACCTATACGATCAACTTGATACCAGGGAAGGTGAAACGAAGATACTTATATAAAATAGCCAAACAGAGAGCAAAGACAGCAAAAGATTTTAATTAGATTAGATGTATCCGAGATGAAAATAATAAAATACTAGTTCACGAAAGGGATCTCAAAAAGAGATGGAGGAAGTACTTTGACAGCTTATTAAATGAAGAATTTGACAGACAGCCTGTAGAGTCAACGAAGACAGTAGCAGCAATGGTCACCAAAATAACCAACGAGGAAGTGGCTCAAGCGCTTCAAAAAATAAAGAAAGGAAAAGCGGTAGGACCAGATGATATTCCTGGGAAAGTATGGAGAGCAATGGGAGAGACAGGAACAAGGTGGCTAGCAGATCTATTTAATAGAATTATGGAAGTCGGACAAATGCCAGACGAATGGAGAAGCAGTATACTGGTACCTGTTTACAAAAACAAGGGAGATATACAACAATGTACAAACTACAGTGCTATAAAACTGCTTAGCCACACCATGAAAATATGGGAAAGAGTAATTGATAGACGGATACGTGAAGAGACCGAAATATCCGAGAATCAATTTGGCTTTATGCAGGGTAGATCAACAACAGATGCAATTTTCATTATAAGGCAGTTGATGGAAAAATACAGGAGTAAAGAAACAAACCTCATATGGTATTCATTGATCTTGAGAAAGCATATGATAGAGTTCCTCGAAAGATTCTGTGGTGGGCACTCAATAAGAAAGGAGTCCCTGGTGAATATGTAAAGCTTGTGAGGGATATGTATGAGGGAGTAACGACTAGTGTTAGGAGAGGTGTGGGAGAGACTGATAAATTTCATGTGAAAGTAGGATTGCACCAAGGCTCTGTGCTCAGTCCGTATTTATTCTCATTAGTTTTGGACCAGATAACAGCGAAACTACAGGGTAACATTCCATGGTGCTTAATGTATGCTGATGATGTCGTGTTAGTAGAAAATAGTGAAAGAGACTTAGAACAAAAACTGGAACAGTGGAGACAAGCTCTGGAGAAAAAAGGTTTAAAACTTAGTAGGACAAAAACAGAGTATTTGGAATGTTCATTTAAAGATGGAGCTACTACAAATAAAATGGTATCTTTGGATGGTGAAATGATTGTGAAAAGCAATAGTTTTAAGTACCTAGGATCGGTATTACAGAGTAATGGAGAAATAGATGGAGATGCATGCAGTAGAATTAGGGCTGGATGGATGAAGTGGAAAAAAGCGAGTGGTGTGTTGTGTGACAGAAAAATTCCAATGAAGCTGAAGGGAAAATTCTATAAAACAGCCATAAGACCGGCTATGATGTACGGAACTTAATGTTGGGCAGTGAAAAAGAAAGAGGAACAACGAATGCATGTGGCGGAAATGAGAATGCTTAGATGGATGAATGGAGTGACAAAGAAGGATAAAATTAGAAATGAGTTTATTAGGGGAAGTCTAGGTGTGGCACCAATTGATGTCAAAATGAGAGAGCATAGGTTAAGATGGTTTGGTCATGTTCAACGTCGAGATGTTAATCACCCAATACGAAGAATAGCTGAAATGCAGATTCCTGGAGGGAGTAGGAGAGGAAGACCAAAGAAGACCTGGTGGGAGACGATAAGGCAGGACATGTTGGTAAAGGGGATTAACATTGATATGACCCAAGATAGAATTGTGTGGAGAAATGCAATTAGGGAAGCCGACCCCGCATAGGGATAAGGCAAAGAGAATGATGATACACATAATATAGATACGTACAAAATTTATTTCGCCGAAGAGATGACGGTCGCGATGACGGTCGCGAAATAAATCTTTTTTCCCCATCTTAAAATAAGTTTTACATTTATTTTAAATTTAAATACTTCTATACAATTTATATATACTATTGTGTATCAATTTGGCAATAAAAGATAGAATAAAAATTTAATTTTTTTAATATAACGCGGGCACATAAATTTGATACACCCTGTATATTGATTTGTAAATATTTATTAGAAGTTAGCTTTCAACGCAAAATGGTTTCTCCTTAATGAATTTTTCCATGAAGAATATTAAAAACATTTTTGTAAATAACAGTGAAGTGAAAGTTATTTAGGATTAGTATTTTAAACCGATTGTTTATTACGGGAAAGATAGAAGCCATAGGTAATTAGTTCTTAGAAAATTAAGGTAAAGAAAGTTTGGAATTTTAAACTTTTTGTTTAACCCCGAGTAAAAATTTGTAGAATTTTCCGAAAGTAATTAGTATGATGGTAGGAAAAATTTTGAAAGTATGAGTGGGTTTTCGAATGAAAAAAAGAATGGGGAGAGAGAAATGTTTCTGATTGGCTTGGAAATTTGGAATGGGGAAAGTTTTATTTTAATGTTGGGACAGTTTGGAAAAGAAAAGATCATTGTGTTACGGGCATTCGAGAAGAGCAGTCAAAAGTTTTCGTGAGTAGTTCAGAAGCAAGTACTAGTGGTTGTTTTTGATAGTGAGAGTAGCTGAAAGTGGAACGAGAGACAAATCAAATCGAGAAGAAATACCTCTTTGATTCTGTAAAGTCCAAGAGAGTAAGTTACAAGAATTATCGTTATTAAAATTATTTGTGACACCAAGTAAAAAAGATACTTGGGTCTCAGGAGATTATTGTTGAGAGAAAGAGAGGAGAGAGTTTTGGAGTTTATTGAACGAGTACTGGCAAAAAGAGGCCTGGCTTGTGTTTTGGAGAAATAGTTGCTAGTATCCTGCTGGATTGTTTGCTGAGAACGGAGAGGGCTTTGATTAGGAGCCTAACATAATCAACAAGGAGGAGCTGTTTGGGTCAAGAGGAGACATCATTGTGTGTGAATCAAAAAGGTCAGTCAATAACCTATGTGATAGATTTTTTTTATAATCAGAAGTTAATTTTTTTACGTAAAAGCATATGAATTTAAGATTCCAACATTTCAAAAATTTAATAGGAAGTATAAGTAATTTTGCGAATACCAAATTTGTTTGTTTAGCTGGGTTTATTAATGGTATCAAGAACAAAGCGATAAATATTTGTTTGAATTAGATTAATTTATATGGTAAAAGTTTCTTTTGGACAGTTATGCCCACAGAATTTAATTGATAAATTTACAGAACATTGCTTTTGATAATAAAGGTAATTGTATGTTTTTATTTATGATTTTTCTATTTATTTCCTTTTCCTATTTTATCCCGATAAGGATCAACTAAGAGATACTGAAACCACGAGAGAAGATAAGTATAACATAAGATAATTTAGACATTTTTTATATTATAAAAAGGCACCCTGAGATTCTTTCTTAATTTTTATGTATGATTTGCGTTAATTAAATAATTGATCAAGTAAATAATAATTAATATAAAAGTAATAGAAAGCAGATCATAACAATACATAAAAATAATATATAGCATAAACGATGACGGTCGCAATGATGGTCGCGATGACGGTCGCTAATTCAATGCTTTTTCCCCTATCCAAAAATCGCGCAACGTCCCTAAAGAAGTTTTCACTTCAAAAAAACTCATTTAGACACCAACTAGAGATAGAGCAAGCGGCGCGTTTTTGTATTGTGGTTTCCCCTGTAGGCGTAATCGACATTTTATGCATTTATTTAGAAATTTAGCGCAATCTCCTTCGCTTTGCTGTTCCTAATGGACCAGGTGTTACGACTTCGTCCTGAGCATCGATCGAAACATCGCAGACCGAAATTTCGTCCGCATTATGTATCAGACTCATCACACGCCTCTTCGTTTTCGATTTCATCGAGAGCTTTTTCAAAAATAGTCGCCGTTTGTTCATCATAATTATGATGGAATTTGCGAATTATTACAATTACTACTACCATTTGTGAATATAACGGAGCATTGTAATCCAACTTTTCTGCATCCACAGGCTTTCTGACATCCTTTTTTGCACTTACAAGAAATAAGTTTCAATAACAATTCTGGAGCAGAGGGTAGGAGCATCGTAACAGGAATTAATCTATTTTTGTATCTTTTCCATCTCCATTGTTCTAGGTTTTTTCCTTCTCGTACCACTGCTGAACCTGGTTCGAATAGAATGTTGTCGTGCTGCTGCTTCTGTTGGTGGTAGCGACGCAATATTAAATTTACTTTTATATGCTGATTTTTTGAAGAATACATATCTATAATATATTTGTTTAAAGACATGTTTTTCTTACTTTTCACATCACTGTAACCGTATAATTGAAGGAAGAAACGTTCTCCTGCTTTAGCAATGATCTCTGGATCAACGTTTAGATTTTTAAATACCTCAACATCCTCGTTTAAATCAGAATGTTTTTGGAGTACATTAATGGATTTCATTTTTCCTTGGTTAAAGAGTGCACATATTACAGCCACTGAAGGCATGCAAAAATAGAATATGATCTGCAGCTGTTTTGTCTATGAATCTATGATACTTTCAGTAGAATATATTTGTTAGGAAATTTTTCTGGACCAAGAGCTGCAACGTCGGAAGGAAAATCGTTTTAAGACGGCTGATTCTTTCATATATTGTTCCCTATGCTTCCTCGAACACCGTACCGGCCATCTGGCTACTGATACAGGTTGCGTTCATTACTGCGCAGCACACTTGTACAGGTAAACATATCGAATTTAAAATTATTGTAAGACGAAAAATTTTTTTGTCATTATTTTTTAAACATTATAGAAATATGAACTGTAATTGACAGACATTTCTGTGGTTTAAAAAGTAATGACAAAAAATTTTTCATCCTAAAATAATTTAAATTTAATATACAGGCTGATTGATGAGTGTGATAAAGCTCAGTAGATCCGCTATAGTAATAGATAGCAATAAAAGTTAATAATAAAAATTGTGGCCAACTTTCAGCTTCACATTACGAAATTAGTTAGATTGTTACAGGGTGTTCGATAACATAGTGGCAGACCAAACTTATATAGAACACAGAACACCCTATATTTTATTTTATATTCGAAATCCTCTTAACTTCCCCATCTCTCTCTCCTGTCGTTTCCCCATTACTGAGGATCGTGATTTCTTCCAATATTCCTAACAATGTTTCTCCATTGGTCTCTATCTTCAGCTGCTCTAAGAGCTTCGCAGAATGAGTTTCCAGCTGAATGCTTTATTTGGTCAGACCATCTAGTTGGTGATCGACCTCTTGATCTTCTCCCCGGAACGTTTCCAGAAACAATTAATCTCTCCAAACTGTCGTCACCTCTGCGAACTACGTGACCAAAGAATTGCAGAATTCGTTGCAGACATATTGTGGACAGCCTTTTTTTAATATTGAGTTGGTTTAGAATGGAAACGTTTGTCCTATGAGCTGTCCAAGGTATGCGCAGCATTCTTCTCCAGCACCACATCTCAAAGGCATCAATTTTTTGGCGCTCGCATGCGAGAAGAGTCCAAGTCTCTGCTCCATATAGAAATATTGAGAATACAAGGGCATTCACCAGTCTCATCTTGATATTTTGAGAGATAGCTCTGTCTTTCCAAACTTTAGTTAGGCGACTCATCGCATTTTTTGCCATACCAATACGTCTCCGAACTTCTGCTTCACAGTTACCATCGTTAGTTATACTAGATCCGAGATAGACAATGGTGTTTACTATCTGGTATTCCTGTAATATGTTAGTCAGTTGAATAGTGTCAAATCTGTCGACCACCATTATTTTTGTCTTAGCTTGATTGATTTTCAGACCAACTTCCCCATCACAAAAATATAAAGGTTTGTTATGTTATATAGTGCTTTTACAAAGTTATAACCAATTTTTTATGAAAATCGTAACAAGTTCAGCTCCCTGTATAAATAAAAAAAAGCACAACAGCTATGGTTTATTGGTTCCATATTTTTTTGTTTATTGTGAAAATTTTTAAGAATTGTTGATATTGCTAATTTTCCTTATATCGAATACAGGGCGAGTCAAAACGCAAGTACATTCTTTTTTCAGAAATTTTAAATGGAACACCCTATATTTTATATTACTATCGAAGAATATCATTACCGTACTTTAATTTTTGTATAATATTCCCTATGCCTAAATTTGTCAGTTTTCGAGATATTTTCATTTTTAGAGCAAGTTATTAATTAGGGTGTTCTATTTACAATTACTGTGAAAATAATGTACTTGCGTTTTGACTGACCCTGTATTCGATATAAAGAAAATTAGCAATATCAACCATTTTTATAAATTTTGACAATCAACAAAAAAATATGGCACCAATAAACCATTGCTGTTGTGCTTATTTTTATTTATACAGGGAGCTGAACTTATTACGATTTTAATAGAACATTGGTTATAACTTTGTAAATACCCTGTATAACATAACAAACCTTTATATTTTTGTGATGGGGAAGTTAAGAAGATTTCGAATATAAAATAAAACATGGGGTGTTCCATTTAAAAAAACAAAAGTTTGGTCTGCCACTATGTTATCGAACACCCTGTAACATACTAACTAATTTTGTAATGTGAAGCGCAAAGTTAGCTACAATTTTTGTTATTAACTTTTATTGCTATCTATTACTATAGCGGATCTACTAAGCTTTTTCACATTAATCAATTACCCTGATTTTGTGTTTACCTGTACAGGTGTGCTGCGCAGTAATGAACGCAACCTGTATCAGCAGCCACATGGCCGGTACGGTGTTCAAAAAAGCATAGGGAACAATATATGAAAGAATCAGCCGTCTTAAAATGATTTCTCGAAAACGTTGCTAGCTCTTAGACGGTATCGAATGCTGGTGAAACATTTATTGCGGTATTGATGATTGATTAGCATATCCGCATCTTCCGAGGCTTGTGAGAACATGAAATTTTCCCCTTCTCAAATTTTGTCTTCAACATTCTAATGAGGCGGTTATTGTTCACATCATTCCCCAGAAATTGGGGAATTCCAACTTGTGATACAGTTGGAATCATTGTCTCGTCAAAAAGTATAACTACTGAAGAAGCTATTCGTGATTTGGTACTACGGTTAGCTACATTTTCAGGATATCCGTCGAATACGATTATGGCATTGGATTTATATTTCGATCGAACGTACGTGATGTAGTTACTGCAAATAGATGAAAATGGTTCCCCGCGGTGACTCGGTGACCAAATGACTCGGTGTAATAAGGCGACAATTAATAGTAGAATGAAAATAATCGTTTCGTTTTGATTCAATTCGAGTCTCTTGCCATCCTCTGACATCTGATGTTTCGGAATCTATTCCTTCTTAAAGAGGCTTTACAAGAAGACTGAATTGAACCATAACGAAACGAAGAGGAAGTGCAAATATTAAAATATTTGCACCGGAGTATGGTTAGACTGTAATTTAACGGGGAATGATAAAATGGGTGAAAAATAATTTCGACCACGTCCAAGTAATCTGTTAACCGAGATACACTAGTACCAAGCGGCGCCGCTAGGAGAACACTCCAATAATGCGTCGCAGATTACTTATATGAAACGTGGTCATTTTGTACTCTAAATCCGAGTAATCGACCACGTACAAGTAATCTGTTAACCGAAATTATTTTTCACTCATTTCATCATTCCCCGTTAGAGGACAGTCTAACCATACTCCGGTGCAAATATTTTAATATTTGCACTTCCTCTTCGTTTCGTTATGGTTCAATTCAGTCTTCTTGTAAAACCTCTTTGACAAGGAATAGATTCCGAAACATCAGATGTCAGAGGATAGCAAGAGACTCGAATTGAAGACACGCGAGTACAGAGTACAATAAGTAATCTGCGACGCATTATTGGAGTGTTCTCCTAGCGGCGCCGCTTGGTACTAGTGTATCTCGGTTAACAGATTACTTGGACGTGGTCGAAATTATTTTTCACTCATTTCATCATTCCCCGTTAGAGGACAGTCTAACCATACTCCGGTGCAAATATTTTAATATTTGCACTTCCTCTTCGTTTCGTTATGGTTCAATTCAGTCTTCTTGTAAAACCTCTTTGACAAGGAATAGATTCCGAAACATCAGATGTCAGAGGATGGCAAGAGACTCGAATTGAATCAAAACGAAACGATTATTTTCTTTTTGTCATACCTTACTCGGTTTTAGAGTACAAAATGACCACTTTTCATATAAGTAATCTGCGACGCATTATTGCCGCTTGGTACTAGTGTATCTCGGTTAATACATTACTTGGACGTGGTCGAAATTATTTTTCACTCATTTAATAGTAGAATGTTTTAGAAAAATATACGAAAAACACGTGGTGGTGTAGATGAATAATACTTTGTCACCCTGGTACGCGAATACTATTGATTTTACAGGAAAAAAACTATAAATACATAAATTGTAGGAAATTTTTTCTAATTTAATTTTGTACATATATGTAAATGTTTTTTTCGTAAAGTGCATCGGAAAGGAGATATTCCCAAAAAACTTATTAGGCGCCATTTTTCAATATGGCGGCGCAAGCGGCGGACGTACGGGGTAGCAAAGTTGAAATTCGAAAAGAGCATATACCGAAATAAAACTACCAATTTTCAAAACTCCCCGAACACTTTCCAGGTGACCCCCTTTTTTGACCAAATTACTGAACTATTAGGATTTCAAAAAGTTTAGGAGAGGGGTTTGGCGCCTAACGTTTAGAGTTAAGGTTGACCCCTTTTTATCCTTATATTTAGCTAGTCCGGCTCTAAATCTCAAATATACGAACATTTTTAATGATTTTACCATCCCATGGTAATTATTATCATTGGTTTATCGTTGCACAATATAGATTGTTTAAAATTTAAGAAGTATTTAAATTTTATTTGTTCCAGGATATCGAAGAACTTTATAATGTTATTGATTGGCAAAAAGTTGGTGCAAGAGCAATAGTCAGACATTATTTAAACAGTGAAAAGGTTTTGGAATTGATGACTGAACAGAGTAGGTATTTTCAATTACCTCTAGGGAATATGCCGTCTGACCCAGCTATATTCGGGTCTGATTTATTCTTTTCTAGACATCTTATGAAACATAATCACGTGCTGTGGTTTTCTACCACTGATAAACCAGATCTTGGGGGCAGCCAAGAAAATGATGCAAGGTAAATAATAGGTTGACTATATAAATACTGTATAATCGATATTGATTTAAAATTATATTATGGAAATACGATATCGTCAGAATTTCAATTTGTTGTAGAATATATAACACCAATTTTCTATGTACTAAAATCCCACACAAAACATATTTTTACTTTCAGTTGTTTATATATTTATCTTTATCTACTCTATCTCATATTATGTATAAGTTTTTAGTTTATGAAAACTGTCATTATAGATAGCAGTGTTTTTTTTTGGCACACTTTCATATAATCAAATATCCTTAACTTTCGCGTTGTCATGGTGATGACATGTGAGCAATAAATTTTGTGGTTTGAAAGAAGCTAGAATTTTTAAATGTCAAAGTTCTAAAAATTGTAGAATAGAAATGAATTTTAGTGACGAAGATTTACAGTTTTTTTATTTGTTTATCGTAGATAAAATATTGTATGAAACTGTGCGTAAAGTACTTTTTGCGAACTTACGCGGTGTATAGCACTCGCTCCGCTGTCGCTCGTGCTCTAAACATGGCGTTCGTTCGCAAAAAGCATAATTAACGAACTGTTTCATAAATAACTATTTTTTTTTACTTACAGTTGATAATAATTGTGGCAAACAATTCTTTGGAATTTAGACATCTTGTGTTTTTTGCTTGCTGTTTACTCACACATTCAATATATTAAGGACTCTAAGAGCCCCCAGTTATTTTTTACGAACCAGTACCAAAATCTTGTTACGGTAGAATTTTCAGAAGCTTCTTTAGATAGTAAAGGGCTAATATGACCTTTTTTCCTCTTGACCATCTTTGATTATTGCGAAAGATATAGCTGCCGTAATAGAATCACACCCGACTTTTTGGGAGTCTTGTCTTTGATCCAAATTTCTATTTAGAATTATTTAGAATTTATTTAACATCAACATCATCATTCTTAACCAGCTGATTTTTCATATTGTTTGTGGTTTGTTTCATTTTAATCTCCGAATTGTTCCATTAATGCTGGATCTGGCCCAAACAGATATTCCTCCAATGTTGGAAAACGTACCTTTCATCCTTAATGTTGGAATACGTTTTGCTCACTTGTTTGTGGTTGATCAGTTCATTTATCTTCTGTACTTTTCCTTTTTGTCATTTTTCTTTTACTTTTTACATAATATTATTTATGTTTCTTAGATCTAGTTTCTTTTGAAACATACTGTCTTGCTCTATTTATATTTTCAAAGTTTGAATTGCTCGTTAGTAATACAAATTGCTATCTTAACATTGCTAAAGCAGTCGCAGATTGTAAGGAAACTCAATATAATATCAGAAGGAGTAAAGAAAAAAATCTCAAGGTTTAAAAAGAGGGAATACCAAGGTTTTTCTTCCTTCTGTTTATTAATTATTATTACATATTTACCAAAAGTGTGTCAAATTTGTGCTAGCTGTTTGATTCCTAAAATAATTCTCAAAGCAATTAAAGTTGATAGATAAAATGTAAGTATAATAGAGTACCTACTTTTATTGTAAAAAAAAGATTACAGCGTACATACAAAATAAAATGAACAGTAAAATTCATAATTTTATTAATATCGCATTGGTTTCTATTTCAGGCTTTTGGCAGAGAACCAGGAGGATTCTTCAGAGGTGTGTAATGTACCAGGATGGTACTCATCCATTTGTGTGGAATTAGATATTGACAGTTTAGCAATTAATACATTACTTCAGTCTCACCGTGTTACTGATATTGAAGGAACAAGTAACATTACATCATTCGATGCATCGGAAATAACTTCAATCGATAATATGATATCTGGAAATCAAAATCAAACCTGTTATGATGAAAGCAGTAGATGTGCAGAGTCATTTAAAATTTTAAGGGCAATGGCAGTAGCGTGGATGAGAGATATTTCAATGCACAAAAATGTATTCGCTGATTTTCAAGTTATACATTTTTATAGGTAAGGACTAAATTTATAAAAATGTTATAGGTAATTTAAAAAACGTTAATATAACGTTAATATGGTATTAATAATGTTCATAAAAGATATAAAAAATTGAAGGCACTCGTGGGAGTGCCGACAGAAGTGAAAACTTCTTATAGTAAATAAATTACGAGCTCAATGCTTTTTCCCCGTCCAAAAAGAAGTGCTATATACGCGATGCTTATGCTCTATGCTATTTATGTATACATACACATAATTTATGTACGTACAACATTATTTCAGCGAAGTGATGACGGTCGAAAATTCAATACTTTTCCCCATCCAAGAAGTGCACAACGTCCCTAAAGAAATTTTCAATTCAAAAATTTATTTCGTCGAAGCGACGACGTTCCCTAATTTAATACTTTTTCCCCATCCAATAAGTGCACAACCTAATTTAATACTTTCCCCATCCAAAAAGTGCACAACGTACCTCAAGAAGTTTTCACTTCAGAAATTTATTTCATTGAAGCGATGACGGTTGCTAATTTAATACTGTTTTCCATACAAAAAGTGCACAACGTCCCTAAAGAAGTTTTCACTTCAAAAATGTATTTCGTCGAAGCGATGACGCATGACGGTTGCTAATTTAATAATTTTTCCCCATCCAAAAAGTGCACAACGCCCCTCAAGAAGTTTTCACTTCAAAAATCAATTTCATCGAAGCTATGATGGTCGCGATGACGGTCGCTAATTCAATACTTTTTCCCATCTATTTATTTATTTATTTATTTATTTAGCGTATGGCTCTATCACAGTTTTTGTATAAAAATAAAGATCACAATACATTAAAAAATAATAATAATTAATTTTTATAAACGAAAATTTAGTTGATAAATATATTGAATCGATTCATTGGTCGCCATTAAAAAATCGGACCAATTGCCACTGTACGATCTGATGGGGCATTCCTCCACCAAATGCTTAACCGTTTGTCTTTCAGCACCGCAATCGCAATTTGGAGAAGGTATTTTTTCCCATCTAAAAAGTGAGTAGAGCACCTACCACAGTTGGTTCTAATTCTATTTAGTGTAGTCCAGATCCGTCTTGGTTGATTGAAGCCCTCTGGTTTGCTTGTAATACATGGCATATTTCGGATGTCAGGTGGAGCATTCTTCTCCCAATCTTCTTGCCAACTGTCGGTTATTTCGAAATTCCTTTCAATTAGTATCCTTGCAGAATCCAGAGGGTTTTTTCTTGAACGAAGCCTGCTTATGTCTCTGTCGTTAATATCAACGTGAGAGCGGAGTACAGGATCGACGTTAATTTTTCTATACTCCCTGATAAGAGCATGTTCTCGACGGATTTGTGAGGGGGCTATGTGGCTTACTGTTGGTAGCCAATACGTACAATTTTCACATCTAAAAAGTGCACAACGTCCCTAAAGAAATTTTCACTTCAAAAATTTATTTCGTCGAAGCGATGACGGTCGCTAATTTAATATTTTTTCCTCATCCAAAAAGTGCACAACGTCCCTCAAGAAGTTTTCACTTCAAAAATTTATTTCTTCGAAGCGATGACGGTCGCCAATTTAATACATTTTCACATCCAAAAAGTGCACAACGTCCCTAAAAAAGTTTTCACTTCAATAAATATACGTACAGAATTTATTTCGTCGAAGAGATGACGGTCGCGAAATAAATCCTTTTTCCTCATCAAAAAATAGGTTTTACATTTTTTATTTAAAATTTAAATACTTATATACAATTTATATATACATACAAATAATATTATAGCATAAGCGATGACGGTCGCGAATTCAATGCTTTTTCTTCTATCCAAAAATCGCGCAACGTCCCTGAAGAAGTTTTCTCGTCAAAAAATATTGCAGGAGGACTAATTTATTAGTTCGTCTCATAAATTGCAGATTTTTCAAAATCTGTGATCACTTCTAATTCAATGTGTTCTATTTTCCTACTGCTGTTCTATTTTTCATTTTGCCTCACCATTAACAGAAATATATTGGTATAGAACTATTAATTAAACTTGGATTAAAACAATTTTTAGTGCACGTCAGATTTCCCTTGTCGTAATTTGAAACTCGCAGTCAAAAGTAACAAAAAATTCGGTAAGGATTTAATTTACTTGTAAATAATTAGTTTTCCAAACTTTTTTACAAGTGATGTCTAATAATAAAGTTTTGAATGATCTAGCATTAACAAAAATTTTAAATATTAATCACAAGCATTCTACATTTAATTTGTCCAATACATAAATAAATTTATCATTATTATTAATCTACGCGTCAGAGAAAACGTATATATTTCTCCATTTCCTTGTTAATTTGTTTTATGTTAATTAAATTAAATGAATTATTACGTTTACTGAGAAGCTAAAATTAGCCTGTAAAGAGAATAAACAAATTCGCAAAACCTATGAAACCATAAAGTTCACAGAACTCATTATTTACGAATCAGCGAAGCTCCGCAAAATTGATTGTTTTAAAAACTGTGTGAATTATTGTAGTGTTTTAAAGAGTTTCTGAGTGTTATGCTGGCCTCCATACAGTGAAGTATATTTTTCATACAGAAATAAAAAAACTTCGATTTGTATATTTGTATAAAATAGTTTATTAAAAAACTTCTTAAAATGTCATCCAAATGCATTGCAAAACGTTTTCGATCTAAATTAGATCATCTTCAGTGCATTTTGCCGAGTAGATTAAACTAGCACACTATTAAAAGTGGTAACCTCAAAATATATGGTTTACATAATATTATTGTATAAAATATGGCGGCTCCAAGTCGATGTTAATGGATTATATTATGCTATGAATACTCAAAGGGCAACATGGTTCCCTGCTCGAATAAAAATCGTGGTTCTTGCCCATTGAGTTGGTATGTGCCCATTGAACTGGCAAAACCCACGATTTTTATTCGAGCAGGGAACCATGTTGCCCTTTGAGTATTCATAGCATAATATAATCCATTAATATAATCGAGTCGCCATATTTTATACAATAATATTATGTAAACCATATATTTTGAGGTTACCACTTTTAATAGTGTGCTAGTTTCATCTACTCAGCAGAATGCGCTGAAGATGTTCTAATTTAGATCGAAAACGTTTTGCAATCCATTTGGATGACATTTTCAGAAGTTTTTTAATAAACTATTTTATATCAATATACAAATCGAAGTTTTTTACTTCTGTATGGGTTTTTTAACTAATACCCCAGACTGTGGGTGAAAAATAGGTCGATTTCAGGGTATAATTCAAGAATAATTGTTGAAACCTATCAGGTATTGTAAAGGACGATGCCAGGAATAACTTCTACTGAAATGTAACCAAAAATATTGTGCGCATTTTTTTATATTGCGATTTTCATTTGTTAAATTTGCAATTTTTAAAGATTTTTAATTTTGCAGCTTAGCATATTGATTTTAGAAATAAACTTTTTTGTAGAAAGCTGTAGTAAATTAAAAAACCTACAATTTGAGCTATGGTAAGTTTAATTTCGTTTATTGGTTATTGCAAAACAGCCTGCGAAAGGTCCAAAATGGCCGTTTTTTACAATTGCATTATTTATTGTACAAATCATTTTTTTATATTTTTTAAAGCTTTAAAATGAAAATCTTTCAATTCCAAACATAAAAAAAGTTGTAAAGCCAGATTAACGAATTTGTTGCTTAGATATTATAAATTGTTTATCCCAAGAGGTCAAATGTCGAAGGCTATAACTTTTTGAAAAAAATCGTAGAGAGTTGGTGAAACATCCAATCTCCTTCTAAAGAGTTATATTTTCATATTCTGATGTAAATAAATGCGTAAAACATTTTTAAACCTCTAATTTTTGTTTTTGAAAATAAGGGGGCAAATTAGTTATAAACATTTAGAGCTGAAGCGGCCCTGTACATCCTATGAGTTTTTAACTTACAGATTATTGTTGCTGAAGACGAAACGAAGATTTATAAAAAAATAAAAATTTTCTACAACAAACTGAAGCCGAGATAATTGTTTTTTGTTTTCTTAAATCATAGTGCCTTTATTTATAACAATTAAGAAATTATTTTACAGTCATTGACTAAAGAAAGGCTTATATTATCTTAAAATAAAAATTATTATAAAATATAATTACATTAATTATTAAAAATTATTTTTAAAATCGGTGCTTTTGCCAGCGGCCGAATTTTGCAAATCGCCCGGCTCGCTTCAAATCCGCGCGCTCGGAAAATTTTTACGTAACTTGTATTAAATTTTGACAGAAAACAATTTAATAATATTACCATTATAATATACAGTCTGTTTACCACTGTATTTGTTTTTCTTGATAAACTTGTGAAATCTCATTTCTGAAGAAATAATATTACAAAAATGATACATATATATGAAATATATAACTATATTTTTAATTTTCTCATTATTATATAAATATTATAATAATAATGTTACTTCTTATTATACAATATAAAACTTTTTCTTCTTGTAGTTACTATCCGTTTTGGATGTTGGCGAACATTATTATTATTATATGTATCATTTTTGTAATATTATGTCTTCAGAAATGAGATTTCATATATAAAAGTTTATCAAGAAAAACAAATACAGTGGTAAACAGACTGTATATTATAATGGTAATATTATTAAATAGTTTTCTGTCAAAATTTAATACAAGTTACTTAAAAATTTTCCGAGCGCGCGGATTTGAAGCGAGCCGGGCGATTTGCAAAATTCGGCCGCTCGCAAAAGCACCGATTTTAAAAATAATTTTTAATAATTAAATGTACTTATATTTTATAATAATTTTTATTTTAAGATAATATAAGTCTTTCTTTAGTCAATGACTGTAAAATAATTTCTTAATTGTTATAAATAAAGGCACTACGATTTAAGAAAAAAAAAACAATTATCTCGGCTTCAGTTGGTTGCACAAAATTTTTATTTTTTTATAAATCTTCGTTTCGTCTTCAGCAACTTTAATCTGTAAGTTAGAAACTCATAGGATGTACAGGGCCGCTTTAGCTCTAAATGTTTATAACGAAATTTACCCCCCTATTTTCAAACCCAAAAATGATCTCGGCTTCAGTTGGTCGTAGAATTTTTTTAGTTTCTTATAAATCTTCGTTTCGTCTTCAGCAACAATAATCTGTAAGTTAAAAACTCATAGGATGTACAGGGCGGCTTCAGCTCTAAATGTGTATAACGAAATTTGCCCCCTTATTTTCAAACCCAAAAATTAGAGGTTTAAAAATGTTTTACGCATTTATTTACATCAGAATATAAAAATATAACTCTTTAGAAGGAGATTGGATGTTTCACCAACTCTCTACGCTTTTTTTTTCAAAAAGTTATAGCCTTCGACATTTGACCTCTTGGGATAAACAATTTATAATATCTAAGCAACAAATTCGTTAATCTGGCTTTACAATTTTTTTTATGTTTGGAATTGAAAGATCTTCATTTTAAAGCTTTAAAAAATATAAAAAAATGATTTGTACAATAAATAATGCAATTGTAAAAAACGGCCATTTTGGACCTTTCGCTGGCTGTTTTGCAATAACCAATAAACGAAATTAAACTTACCATAGCTCAAATTGTAGGTTTTTTAATTTACTACAACTTTGTATTAAAAAGTTTTTCTCTAAAATCAATATCCTAAGCTGCAAAATTAAAAATCATTAAAAATTGCAAATTTAACAAATGAAAATCGCAATAAAAAAAGCGCACAATATTTTTGGTTACATTTTAGTAGAAGTTATTCCTGGCATCGTCCTTTACAACACCTGATAGGTTTCAAAAATTCCTGAATTATATCACGTTTTTTCACCCACAGCCTGGGGTATAAGGTATACAGCCAGCTACAGGGATTTTCCCATTGATTTTGACGTATATTTCTTATCGACGATATAAAAATATCGAAGTATCGAAAGAGATGTGGCGAGACAATTGAATATTAGTCGTCAAACTGTGCAGAGAACTTACCAATGATTTCTTGAGACCCGATCTCATCAACACTGACACGGTACGGGTGCCAAAGGTACAGTCAGAGAAGATCTCGTCCTCACTATTGCTGCATTGCGAAACCTGACGCAAACTGCTAGAATGCTCCAAAGGCATATTCGGCAAGACCAAGGACTAGAAATCCGCATTAATACTATTCGACGAATGTTAAGAGAACAGGGTTTTATAGCTTACAATCCAGCAACGGTGTCTTATTTACTGCAGCTTACAAAAGATGCATATTTGTATTTGCCCGTGAATACGTCAATTGGATAATAGACGATTGGAAAAAGGTATTTGTTTACGGATGAATATATAATATCACTATTGGATATAAATGAGGTCAATACTCGCAATCTTTGAGTTTGTATTTTATTGGTGTTAAAAAATGTGAGACAACTGGTTCGAGGCTTATATTATTTGCCTCATCATCAGGCCCAGTACATAGTCTTTCTGAATTACAAATTACATTACAAGCTAAAATTACAAAAATATATAAATATAGAAACCAACTATGTCCGAATTTTAAATTTTTACAGTAAAAAGTAAACAGCAAACAACTTTAAATTATTGAAGTAAGTAATTGAATAGACATTAAAAAGTATGTATTGAGACATTATGTCATTGATAAAGACCAGTCTGATGAGAATTGCGTAATATATAATATAATATATACTACCATCAATCCTTAGATGGTTAAGGGTTGATGGAGTTTAATTTAAGATTTTACAGTCAAAATACACTTAAATTTAGGTTAGTACTTACATATCAGTAACAAGACTATTCTACAATTGTAGATGGTCCCATATATCTCCAGATCCATCAATAAGGAGACTAACTGAGATATTGTGATGTCTAAAACTAAATCTGAGCTGGTCTGCTTATTGATGGAGCTGGAGATAAATGGGACCATCTACAGCTGTAGAACAGTCTTTATATTATTATATCACTCAATTCTCATCAGACTAGTCTTTACCAATGACATAATGTCTCAATATATACTTTAATGTCTAGTCAATTACTCACTTTAATAATTTAAAGTTGTTTGCTATTTACTTTTTACTGTAAAAATTTTAAATTGGTACATAGTTGGTTTCTATATATATATATATATATATATATATATATATATATATATATATATATATATATATATATATATATATATATATTCTATAACACTATAAAACAGTGTTGAAATTATCGGGAAATGCGGTCTGTGGCTTAGATTGAAACTACATTTAATTCTATTGAATTCGATATTTCGATGAGTATTTATTAATTTTTCATCTTCATCAGGAACAAACTACAAAATTAACTAACAGTTAGGTACAAACATAATATTACAATGATATAACTTACGAATTGTTGTAGGTATGTTATATAAAGCAATTTAACTTAAAGCTATGCATGTCGTTTCACGAGAACGTCGAGGGCGGCACTGAATCAGGTATCTTTTCTCACATGTGTTAAGGGCCAAAAGTTCCAATATCGAGCCATCTGTTTAATATTCTGCTATTTTTAGAATTTTAAAACATTGCAGTAAATTTCGCTTAATCTACTTGTGTCTGATTTATAATATATATATATATATATATATATATATATATATATATATATATATATATATATATATATATATATATATATATATGAGCAATATTTCTACTTTTCGGTGAATTTTGTGGGGAGGGTCCTCGGATTTTCTTCAAATTTTAGTATGTTATTGGACCTATTTAAAAAACGTTATCCTGAGCGTTACAGACCCCTAGGGGCCTTAGAGCCCTAGTTAGGGCCCGTCCAAGACCCAAAAAAGGTCGTTTTTGCCGTATATTTGACAGGCTGTATATCGGCTCCCATTTAACCGATTTTGACTTATCAAACGTCATTGTCTTTGTAATTTTAAGTAGTTTTTTCAGTGACAATTTCAAGGTTTTAGTCAATAACCCTGATTTTTGGGACCATTTTAAGTAACGCTAAAAATTTCAAAAAAATTACTATTTTCAAAAATTTATCAAAAATCTAATTTTAATCCGATTTTCATTTTCTGGACGACAGTTAAAAGGTATTAAAAAGGGCTTTAAAATGGTATTTTGTGAGTTAAAATCCATTCAGTAGAAGTGGAGATAAAACAGATTGAAAATAGACATTTTTGTAAAAATGAGGATTTTACGCATTTTCAAAGTGCTGGCACCTTTTGGGGTATATATTAAATTGTACAAAAATTTTTTTACAGGCAGTTTTTTTATATAAATAATAACGTTTCATTGGAGATTTTCTTGGCCCGAGCCTCTATCTACCTTATATAGCCCTCTAAAAATGAGTATTTTGTTACTCAAATGAGGCAACTTAACAAACAACTTACGGCTTATTTCTATCAATCAGATAGCCTGAAGACTTTATCTATCACAGATTATAAAAGTATACATTAAAATCTTTTATTTAAGGGGTCATACAAACTTCTAGGTAGCCTAGAAGTGCAGTTATGATATTTCAAAGTCTTAACTAAAATCAAAGTATCAATTCTGTGAACGCTACTTTTATAGACTAAGAGCCGCTATAGATGAAATTTGATAATTATTTTAAGCACGATAAAAGCCTAAAACTTAAATAGTAGAACCTAAAAGAAAAGCTATGAACACTCTGCCGTCACTTTTTAGAGGCACACACCTCGACAGTGGCGCATCAAACATTCTACTTATGGAGGGGATAAATAAATTAAAAGGTACCCTCCCTCACTCCCAGAATAATTTTTTTATTTTTTAAAGTTATACGTGATTCAAAAATAAGACTCAGTGTAATTTTAACCCGCCTCCCCTGTTTTCCTACCCCCACCATCAAAAAGTTCATTTCTCGTTTTTTATTTTTTTTTAGGTGGGATGTAATCAATTTTAAAATTTCAAAAAATTCACACGCATACTTGTGGCTTTTACAAAACATGCCTATTTTTTATAGGCACGTAGGTTGAGTGACGTAACCTAAAAAAAATTATTTTTTATTTTTATAAACTTTTAAACGAAAAACTTTTTTTGGGGATGGCTGTTGGACTATTTTGTTTAAATCTTGTGTATTTTATCAAATGCTATATTTCTAATTTATTTCAGAAGTTTCCGTAAGGTTCTCCATCTTCAAAAATCCAAAAAATTGTTTTTCGAGGGGGTTTTTGGGGGTTTCAACGTATTTCTCCAATTTTTAAATATTCTACAGGACACAGTTACTTCAATTTACATATAACCTGTAAAAAAACATTAATTTAATCTATTTTGAAGTCTATAAAATAGGGAAAATCACCAAAAATCCCCTAAAAACAGTTTTTTAAATTTTTGGGTGGTGAGGGAAGGGGGATGGGGGTGGTGTGTTAAAATTACACTGAGTTTTATTTCTTAATAATGTAGAACTTTAAAAAATTAACAAAATTGAATTCTGGGTGTAAGGAAGGGTACCTTTTAATTTATTTATCCCGTTCATAAGTGGAAAGTTTGATGCGCCACTGTCGAGGTATGTGCTTCTAAAAAGTGACGGTATAGTGTTCATACGTTTTCTTTTAGGTTTTATTGTTTAAGTTATGGCCTCTTATCGTGCCTAAAATAGTTAACAAATTTCACCCATAGCGGCTCTTAGTCTATAAAAGTAGCGTTCACAGAATTGATACTTTAATTTTAGTTAGGATTTTGAAATATCATAACTGTACTTCTAGGCTACCCAGAAGTTTGTGTGAGCCCTCAAATAAAAGGTTGTGATCTCTACTTTTCTAATCCGTAATAGTTAAAGTCTTCAGGCTCTCTGATTGATAGAAATAGGCCGTAAGTTGTTTGTTAAGTCACCTCATTTGAGTAACAAAATACTCATTTTTAGAGGGTCATATAAGGTAGATAGAGGCCCGGGCCAAGAAAATCTCCAATACGAAGTTATTATTTATATAAAAAGCTACTTCTAAAAAAATTTTTGTACAATTTAATATATACCCCAAAACGTGTCAGCACTTTGAAAATCCGTAAAAACGCGATTTTTACAAAAATGTCCATTTTCAATCTGTTGTATATCCGCTTCTACCGAACGGATTTTAACTCTTGAAATATTGCTTTAAAGACCTTTTTATTACCTTTAAACCGCCGACCAGAAAAAGAAAATCGGATTAAAATTAGATTTTTAACAAATTTTTGAAAATAGCAATTTTTTGAAATTTTTAGCGTTACTTAAAATGGTCCCAAAAATCAACGTTATTAATTAGAGACTTGAAATTGTCATTGATAAAACTACTTAAAATTATAAAGAAAATAACGTTTGGTGAGTTAAAATCGGTTAACTGGGAGTCGATATACAGCCTGTCAAATATAGGCTAAAAACGACCTTTTTTGGGTCTTTGACGGGCCCTATCTAGGGCTCTAAGGCCCCTAGGGGGCTGTAACTCTCAGGATGACGTTTTCTCAATAGGTCCAATAACATACTAAAATTTGAAGAAAATCCGAGGACCCTCCCCACAAAATTCACCGAAAAGTAGAAATATTGCTCATATATATATATATATATATATATATATATATATATATATATATTTTGTAAATTTTAGCTTGTAGTTTGTAATTCAGGAAGACTATGTACTGGGCCTGATAATGAGGCAAATAATGTAAGTCTCGAAACCGGGTGCCCCACATTTTTTAACACCAATAAAATACAAACTTAAAGACTGCGAGAATTGACCTCAATTATATCTAATAGTATAATGGACTCGCACTGGCGACCTTTTCATCTCTTGTAGAATAACAATTTATGGTAAATATAGTCAAAAAAAGCTCTACAGAAGGGATGGAGATCGTTATGCTGCCTGCATTTGGCACACCTGGTTGCTTTTGTTGGTGGCTCAGTAATGTTTTGGGCAGGGATTTTTTTGAGGCATACACGGATTTCGTCTTGATTGGGAGGTGTATATTAACAGCACACAGATACATAACGAACATCCTACAACATCATGTGATGCCATATGCTGGATTATATACCACATTACATAGACCATCATGCGACGCCACACACGGTAAGGATTATAATACAGTATCTTGAAGATAAAGGTATTCCAAAAATTGACTAGCCTTCTCAAAGTACAGACCTTAATCCTATTGAGCAATGGACTACTTTTCCCCAAAGAAACATCCAAAACGTGATCAGTTATATGCCAAATCACACCAATGCGACACAGATTACTGAAAGGAGTGTTACTCGTCTTTTTTTGACTCTATAATAAATTCAATTATTGTTGACTGTAACTGTAATGATGCATCGAAATTTTCAGTACTTTTATTATTTTCTTGTTTTCCGTTTGGTACTAATGTTAATGTCGTGTTATGTGCTACAAGAGTAACTGGCCCAATACACAATAGATTTAATATAAATAAGAAAAAAATAAAAATATAAAAAAATTCTTAAATTTTATGGGTGGCCCAATTTCTCTGACGCGTAGTGTATATTCAACAATCATAAAACGAATTACACTATCATTACAAAACTCACTGAAAGTTAATACATAATTGTCAGATTGTATCAGATAACAATACCCGTAACTGTATTAATAACAGTTTGCAAGTTCATCCATATTATTCTAGTATATCCTTTTCTAACATTTCTAATTTTTTGTTTCCTTTTTTGGTATAAATTGGTGATCTTCTACTTAGTCCCCACAATCAACTTCGTGATCTTCTACTTAGTCCCCACATTCAACTGTGATTTTCTTATTCTGGTTAATTTTGCCCGTCCCTCGAAACTATTACTTGTAATATTTTTCGTTTAATATAAGACAAACAGCAAAATAATAAATATTTACTATGGTTCGTACAGTATAAATACCGCTGCACGTCATTCGCTCCATAGCAAGTGACGTCACATGATACCAACACAGAATGGTTAAGTTATAAGTTTTCCTTTTTAGAATCGTTTAGCCGATAATGCGTTTTAATTAAGCACACTTGTCCGGATCATTCTTTAACTATGATCGAACGAAGGTGACATATTGGCATAAATTGATACAGTCGAACCCGCTTATTGGAATAGCCTTCGTGCCAAGCAAAAATATTCCCATAACCGGGATATTCTAATAACCGATCACTGGTGACTAACAGTAGAAATAATTGTATCGACTATACGTATCTTCGTATCTAATAATAGTACATAATGTACTTTGTACATACTGTGTATGTACATACATATGTATATTATGGTTTTATTTCTTTTTGTGCTAATAATAGAGTAGTGTACCTAACTGATACTTATTTTATTAAAACACTCAATTACATTTACTGCACATACATACATACATATGTATGTATGTGCATGCATACACCAATACGTATGAAATGTGTGCAATATGTAGATAATATACATATTTTCTTATTTAAATACATACAACAGAATTACTTATTTTTTCTGGAAAGATAATCGGTAATCTTAGACGAATTTGTTTTACATAAAAGATTATTCACTTTTTGCTCTAAATTATAATGATTAAAAAATTGACGTTGGATTGGCCTTAAAGAAAACTTATTATAATTTTACAAGCGGTTATGACCAAATTAACTGTTTTTTAAAATCTATTGACTGGCAACACAATGGGTTAGCAATAAAAATGTTTACAAAAATGAAAAAGTACCTACTTTATGATCTGTGAATATTTTTGTCAGATGGTAGAATTATTGGTGCCCACAAAGAAGTAATAAAATATTACCTGACAGACTCTATAAACCAGAAACCATGTAAATTTGTAGGAATTTGTACATAAAAAGTTTTTGGTTTATCTGAAAAATATTCTATAAAGCGGTACTGTTTTACTAAAACGTATTCCTATAAGCGGTTACATTTATTAAGGAGTAAATGGAAACGTTTCGAAACCTCAAATTTCTATTCCTTAAACCGGGATATTCTGATAACAGGGATTCTAATAAGCGGGTTCGACTGTAACACTTATTTGACAGTTGCGCTGTTAACATTTCAGATTTGTTTTTATTATTTGCTATATTGAATTTTTATATATTGCTTTATAGTTCATTGTTTTTATTTATTTACATTGAATATTAATTTGTTTTGTTGTATTCGCTCCATGCATGACTGACGCGACACCTAGCATAGTCGCCTGACATTTTTGGCGACCACAATTTGACTTTAAAGATGCGATACACATATGTCATACTTGACGTTAATATGTAATATTTATTTACCATTTTTGATAAAATTTGTTTACAAACAATAAGTGTTTTCGCGGAGACAGTCAGGGACTAGTCCACGATAAGTGGAGCATGCGCACTTTAAAATAATATAAATAATACCCTTGATAGATAAATATACAAGGTATATACTATGTATTAATTAATAATTTAATTACTGTATTGGGGCCGGCGTAGCTCAGGCGGTAGTATGCTTGGCTCGAGAGCTGGTAGACTGGAGTTCAAATCCCACCGCCGCACAGTGGTTCCAAATGCTGAAAACGAGGTCATGAGGCGAAGAAGAATGTCCCTATCTAGGGATTTTCATGTTTACATTTGTTTTCTCATACTATCGTAGAGTCGTAATACGCAGGTATAAGGATCAGACTGGATATATTGTGGCTCATAGCTCAGGAAAAAGTGAGCCATGTAAGAGGGTATTTTGGCCGGCAGAGAAAGTGAAAAAAACGCGTATATTGAAAACGCTCTAAAACGTTTTATAGTTTATCAATTTTATCGCTGTAAAGCAGATTCTTCTTTTTCAAGTATGTAGAAATGTAAGATGTAAGTTAACTTAAGATTTAGTAACAATAAATACCTTAAATTTGTTAATGCATAAATAGTGAAACTATACTTGAAATAATTAAACTTTAATAAAGATACATTCTAAAAGTACAAAATTCTGCATAATTCTGCGACTAATTTTTATTAATCTTAAAGTATATAGTAAGAAGATAGAGAATCACTTTGATTTAGCTGCCTATGCATTGCTGGCAGTTGTTTGAATATAAAAGTGGGAAATAAGGCATATTACATGATTCTGGCGATTGTTGAGTATGTATGGGCGGTTGTACACAAGTAATAGTTTCTAGATACTGTGCTTCATAAACAAAGTATATTGGTAATCAGCAATTTTAAAAGACCCTTATAATATAAAATTTTAAATAAATATGCGTTTAAAATAAAATTTTCGAATTTCTTTCGTCCATATTGGATCCACCATTTTATTTTTAAAAAAAGTAATGTTAGATTTGTAATCAGGGACCTTAAACTACCAAATTTAATAAAAAAAAATTGCGTTTTGATTGATATCTTCGATTTTTTTCGCCATGTTGAATCCGCCATTTTGTTTTTTAGAAAAAATAATGTCAGATTCGTAATCAGCGATGCCAAAAACCCTTAAAAACGAAAGTAATTCCGAAGTGCATGAACAATAAACGCTTTTAAAGGTTCATGACCACGTTTTCGGCATTTGGAACCACTGTGCGCCGGCAAGAACAACTAGACATTTTTAAAATGTCTATAGGCCCCAGGTCGACTCAGCCTGAATAAAATGAGTACATTGGATAAAACCGGGGGTAATAATAGGCGGTTGAAGCGTAGCACTGGCCCTGTTATCTTCCTTGTATACCGTTGGCCCTAGATATAGCATACTACCCTGCTATACTCCCAAAGCCACGTGAGTGGTATAAAACGAGAGACTATTATATATTAATTAATTTAGATTTCCCTTGTCGAGTATTTCGCCACTCTGTTATGCTTTATTTTTCCAACTTAAAAAGCTCCAAGGATAAATAATTTCGAATTTTATTTCCTGACTTATTAGACTTTTGATTCATAGATGGTGCTAGTAGCATCTTTGGTAATTATTTTGATATTTACCCGGAAAGGATGAAAGGATTTGATAGAGGCACTGCTCTACCCAGGTGCTCCGATGAGGAAACGGTTATTCCGAAATACGTATAAGCACATAGTAGAGGCTCTGTACTGTAATCAAATCTGAACCATCTTTTCTTTTCTTTTAGTTTATACTTTATTCACCTTTGGTGGATATTAAAGGAAATAGTTCGCTAAAATTATTATCACGGTGAATGGCAGGACGTGAAATGCAATTTAGATTTCCCTTGTCGAGTATTTCTCCACTCTGTTATGCTTTATTTTTCCAACTTAAAAAGCTCAGAGGATAAATAATTTCGAATTTTATTTCCTGACTTATTAGACTTTTGATTCATAGATGGTGCTAGTAGCATATTTGGTAATTATTTTGATAGGGCGCGCGACTTTTCCCCAACACGATTCTACCTTATCGGCAGAGTCGTCAGAGTCTACGGGAAGTGTACGGTAAATTGAAGCTGTAATTACAAACAAACAAATATGTATGTCTTTGTACTCACTTTATCACGCTTAACGAATGACGGGATCTGGATTTTAATGCATATTTTTTTTTATAATTCTCGTATCAAAGTTACGCGTGAAGTTAGTCGTATTGATGACATTTGGGGAAACGTCCGCGACCCATTTTGATAATGACCCGGAAAGGATGAAAGGATTTGATTTCAGTTCAGTGCCTCTACCCAGGTGCTCCGATGAGGAAACGGTTATTCCGAAATACGAAATACGTATAAGCACATAGTAGAGGCTCTGTACTGTAATCAAATCTGAACCATCTTTTCTTTTCTTTTATTAATTAATAATTATAATTATCAACATACTGGTATATTCATCAATAAACGATAATAAATTAAATAAATATAATATGGAATTAAAGTGCGCATGCGTTGTCGTGGACTATAATTCACCGACAGGGTCTGCGAACGAACATAATGACACTGTCATTACAAAAATTCGCCAAAATTGTCATATTTCGTCGTTACGGACGCTGGCATAGTTTAGTGTATCCCCACCATGGTCACGCACGGAGCGATTAATCCACTTCTGCAATAATTATGTGATATATTTGATTTAAAATGAATTAAGGATTTTTTTGTAATTTGGTAACAATATCAACTTAGATCTCTGACGTAGATAATGACGTGTAACGGTATTTATACTGTACCAACCATATTTATACCTGGTCATGTTTATAGGTGGATGAGATCTCCAAAAGCTTACTTATATGATCCAGCCCTTTTACGAACTTTACAGAATTTAATGAAGAAGCTTTTCTTGCAACTGGTGGCAGAGTTCAAGCGTTTAGGTTGTATGATATTATATGCAAATTTTAACAAAATCATTATTTGCTCTAAGAAAACTACAGTGGAAGATGCTATTTCGAATGTTGAATTTGTGGTAGCGTCTATACGTAGCAAAGAACTATTTCATTCTTTAGAGATTACATATAGGTAAGTAAATATATCACATTAAAATTAGTTGCTAAAAATATGTAGTTTGTAGTCTCTCTTTATGCCGCTAGTGCAGCTTGGGGTACAGAGAGATAGTTTGTAATATCTTAGGCCTTTATATAAAAATGAAAGTAACATGGCCAGTTAAACTCCCTATTATTATCCGTGGTTTTGGTAAACTAATTTTGAACCGAATATTGAGTAGTACATTTTTCTATAGCATAAATTATTATACCTGAAATGTTTGGTACAAAAACAGTTATGCCTGGTTGCACCAATAAATCTTAACCTCCAGCTTAGCTAAGCTCAACGTATAGATGGGCTACCTTAAGTATTTCTTACGTTGCACCATAATTTTCCATTCTTATCGATCTAATCCACGTGGCAATCCATTGTGACAAGCTGAATACGAGTATGTTTCGAAAGTTGAGCTTAAGGCACGTCTTAAGCTTAAAATCTGTTGGTGCAACCAGGCATTAATAGTGTCCAAAATTAAAGTTTATTTCAATACATACTAAGCACAACTGATTTTTTACCTATACAACTAAAAGTGATATCGATATATCTACATGAGCGCCGTAAGCGGGATTTACTTTTAATACCCAGTCAATACATTCCATCACCCCACTCTGAAATTCTACTTATAACTAAATTTAGAAATACAACAGAAACTAGATAATATTAGATTTCAAATCCAAAACGTGTTTGTTCTTTTCGAAATTTTATTGGACAACTATGAGAGATGCATGTATCTTGGATAATATCATTATCAGTTTTAGAGGGTACCAGAGGCTTCCCACTTAGATTTTCTTGGTGAGTTTCAACAGCGTGAAATAATTTCAACTACTTTCAACTATATACTAATAGAATGTTTCACTGATGATGGTCTGACTGGACCAAAAACGTTCTAAAGAATTGTAATCCATTTGGATGAATTTTAAATTTTTTAAATAAATCAAGTATTTTCTCTTTTATTTTTTCTCTTTTTTGAAATAATTTGTTTGCATCATCGTTCCAAATACAAACAAATCCATTTTTATGGATTAGTTTTGTGATCTACTTTCCTCATTTGAGTTCTACTATTAGTCGTGTTTCGTAGAATTCACGAATCTTTTTGTTATCTTATTGGGTTTTAGGTCTGTGTTTCACATCATATCTATCCTTGAATTATGATTCCAATGCTATTAAATTTTTTTATGAAAAATGTATGTATTTTAATACAATTTTCATGTAGAAAAGTAAATAACATATTTAAATTTTTTTTTTAATTGTTCACAGGCAATGTTGGGAACAGTTAGTCTGGTTGGATCCAGCAAATTTCGGGGGAATAAAAGGAAAACTGCCCAAAGGAATAGAAAACGATTCATTCGATAAAAGCAACGATGAAAATGAAACTGAAAATGATGACGAGGAGGAGGAGGTAAGGCTAGCCGTAGTTGAGGTGCTACCATACCACGTATCTCGAAACATCAATTACTCTTTATCTAATAAGAAATTATAATCTACAAGAATTAGGTCTGTACTAGAAAATATGTCTGACATGATCTGTAGAGTGGACCAAAAATCTGGTAGCGCGGATTTATCTCTTTATTTAATTATCTCATAAACATATGTTCCCAATTATACAAAAACACGCATACCTACACTTATTTTGCAATATAGAAATTTCAAATTGGATTCTTCCAATATTGCCAGATTTGCCATTTTATGATATCATTAGCAACTTTGATTAAAAAAAAACACTCTTGTATACAGGGTGATTGATTAGTGGGGTAATAAAGCTCAATAGATCCGCTATAGTAATAGATAGCAATAAAAGTTAATAACAAAAATTTTAGCCACCTTTGAGCTTCACATTCCAAAATTAGTTAGAATGTTATAGGGTGTTCGATAACACAGTGGCAGACCAAACTTATGTTTTTTTTTTAAATGGAACACCCTATATTTTATTTTAAATTCGAAATCCTGTTAACTTCTCCATCACAAAAATATAAAGGTTTGTTATGTTATACAGGGTATTTACAAAGTTATAACCAATTTTATATGAAAATCGTAACAAGTTCAACTCCCTGTATAAATAAAAATAAGCAAAACAGCAATGGTTTATTAATGCCATGTTTTTTTACGTATTGTCAAAATTTTCAAGAATGATTGATATTGCTAATTTTCTTTAAGTATATCAAATACAGGGTGAGTCAAAACGCAAGTACATTATTTTCTCAGTAATTTTAAATGGAACACCCTGTATTTTATATCACTATTGAAAAGTACCGTTACCGTACTTTAATTTTTAGATAACATTTCCTATGTCTAAATTTATTAGTTTTCGAGATATTTTCATTTTTCAATGGACCAGTAGCGTTGCCACCCAAATCATCAGAATTTAATAAATTGGATTGATTTTTTTGGGGTTACGTTAATAATGAAGTTTATGAAATACCTCCAACAACAAGGGATGAGATGAAAAATAGAATACAAAGTGTATTTCGATGTGTTAATTTACAAATGCTTCGTAGAGTAAGTAGCTCAGTCAATTATCGTTTTTAGGCGTGCATAAATGTGTTAGGAGGTAATTTTGAACACCTTATGTAATTAAATATTACAAATATTTTATTAAAAGTAGCTTCTAATTTTTTCAAACATGTTTTTTTGCAAGATGTATTACTGATAAATTGTTTCGTTCTTTATTTGTTACATTGTTACATTTACATACAAAAGTAGTGTTTAATTGTCTTCACAAAATGTTGTATTTTCTGTTTGTGTGATTTTTTGTAAAATTTATTACTAATTTTCTTTATTTGTTACATTTACATAGAAAAGTAGTTTTTAATTGTGTCAAAAATGTTGCATGTTGTGGTTGTGTTTTTTTTTTGTTGTAAAATGTATTACTAATAAATTTTTTTTATTTCTTTCTTTATTTGCTACATTGTTACATTAATTACCGGATTGATAATCAGTAATCGTCAATTGCCAATTCAGTCATGGCTGACTTAAAATTTAGATACATTTATGCCCGATTTCACCAACGATACCTAAACAGTTGCCTTATTAAGTAATTCTTATCGATAGGAACTTCTTAAGTCAATACTTACGAACAATCGCATTTCACAACTAAAAGAACTGCTTATCTAGGAAATGCTTTCCTAGGTATTACCTAGGGTATGTTTGACCTATTTTTGATAAATAAAAAGAAGAATAAGATGACATTTCCTTACTTTTTCGATTATTTGTCATTATTGTTTGGTTTGCCAATTTGGTTTTATTCAGTTTTGTACTGTTATAGTTATTTTATTTAGTATGTAGTTAGTTATTTGTGCATTAAGTATGTATATAATAAATATAGTCTTGTATGTTATTTGTATAATATGTACAATGTACAGTGAAATGGAGAAAGAGAAAAGAGTTGTAAATTTCACATATGACGAAAAATTGAAGTTAGTTGAATTGTCATTAATGAAATAATTTTAAAATAAATAATATGTTGAAAATTGCTTTTTATTGTTAATTTTTTAATGACACACTTTTAGTTATATCAGGAATGGACTTTTGAAACACAACACTAGTTTGTTAGGTAGTAGGTAGACTACATAATTTTGTCAACAGACCTGTAAAAAACTCCAAAGGATTTTCTATATTTTCCAACACATATTATATTTATTAATAATATAAAAGAAAATACAAAATTACAACTAATATACCTAATATTACAGAATAATAGAAAAATTAAGGTAAGAAGGAAATTATTGACAAACGTCACAAGTACATTAGTCAAAATTTTAAAAATATAACCTGACTGTCAACGATAAGTAATACCTAAAGTTTAGGGAGATCGAAATCCGTATTCTAACGTAAGGTAATGCTTAAGCGGTTTAGGCAATTATTATCGTATGGTGAAATCCGTTTTCGAGTTAGGAAGTACCTAAACCCACTTAGGTAATTCTTAAATATTTAGGTATCGTTGGTGAAATCAGTGCTTAGACACCTAAAAGAATTTGCTCTGAAAAATAAAAATATCTCAAAAACTAATAAATTTGGACATAGGGAATGTTATATAAAAATTAAAGTACGGTAATGTTACTTTTCAATAATGATATAAAATACAGGGTATTCCATTTAACATTACTGAGAAAATAATGTACTTGCGTTTTGACACACCCTGTATTTGATATAAAGAAAATTAGCAATGTCAATAATTCTTGAAAATTTTGACAATAAATAGAAAAATATGGCATTAATTTACCATTGCTGTCTTGCTTATTTTTATTTATACAGGGAGTTGAACTTGTTACGATTTTCATACAAAATTGGTTATAACTTTGTAAATACCCTGTATAACATAATAAACCTTTATATTTTTGTAATGAAGAAGTTAACAGGATTTCGAATATAAAATAAAATATAGGGTGTTCCGTTTAAAAAAACAAGTTTGGTCTGCCGCTGTGTTATCGAACACCCTGTAACATTCTAACTAATTTTGTAATGTGAAGCTCAAAGTTGGCTACAATTTTTGTTATTAACTTTTATTGCTATCTATTACTACAGCGGATCTATTGAGCTTTACCCCACTAATCAATCACCCTGTATTGTATGATTATTGGACTCCTCACTTCAATATGAGTTAAACCATAATATAAAACTTTGTATTTTATCTAGTCACGAAAGTTTTAAATAAAACTTCTCAGTGCCAAGTAGTTTTGAAGTAAATGTGAAAAAGACAGTGTTAATGTTATTTTTCGATTCAGAGGCGATACACAATCTTCAGACAGCTGTTTCTGTCTTACGACGTCCTCAGTAGAGCTGCGTGCACACTTCTGAGGCAGAACGAAACCAAACTGTGTATTTATGTGGAATTTCAAAATAGTTTAAAATCCACTTTTGGGACCCTACAGCGACATCTCTTAAAGAAAAGAGAAAAGTGCCAGATTCAAAATTTATTAAAATAAAATTTATTAAAAGTTTTGAAGTAATTCAGGTAATATAGAATGCTGTGATTTTGACATTAATTCATGAAACTAAAAATATCTATTTGTAAAATAAATTGTATTAATACCTAAAGTTGACCTTTGTTTTATGTGTTTTTAAAATCTTTATAATAACGATTGTTTTAAAAAAAATGTGAATAATAAGGGGCTACGGGGATAGAAAAAGGTCTTATAGTGGAGTAGCCAACTTGTTTAACATACATTCTCAAACCATCCTCCGATCCATAAGGCGACGGTACAAAAAATTGTAAAACGCTTTGAGGAAACTGGACGAGTAAAAGATGGCATTTGAAAGAGTAGACCGAAAACTGTTATAAATTACAATAAAAATTTAGATTTAATGCAGAGTTTTGTTGGTGATCCACAATTCTCACGGAAAGCTGCACAAATACATTATGTAGATAATTATTCAGTTTTGCATGTATTACAAAATATACTCAGTGACATTAGAAGTGTTACACCCAGAAGGAATCATTTCTGGAACTTAATTTTTTGGCAACATGGTACATTTCCATCAAGAATGAAACGATAACATTGGAAAGACTTTTTTATTGACATGTAATCAAAAAAAAATTAATAATGTGTTTGGCGACCCCCTAGCTGAATACACTTCTGTACTTAATATGTCACAATTCTCTGTTTAATATGTGACAAAAATTTCAAAGCAGTTCATTTAATTGTTTAAATTTTATTCAAATTGTTTATCCCAAAGAGCTTTTTTGCAATAACATAAGTCGGAAAAAAATGATGTTATAACTATTCTACAGATGTCAAATGAAAGAGCATAAGCTAAACTTTCAAGTTGGTTTAAAAGAAGTGAATAAAAAATGCATTTATCAGTAATAAATAATTATGCAAAAGTATCGTCAATTTTTCCTTATAAACGTTTTATTTTTTTATATAATAAATTATATATGTTTATTACAATTTTTTATCAACTACGTATTTTTTATGGGAAATAAGCCACAATTTTACTAAAAAATGAATTTATTATTAAAATTCATTTTTTAGTAAAATTGTGGCTTATTTCCCATAAAAAATACGTAATTATAAAAATGCCACAAGGAAATAGCTTCAGAACAACATTTTTATCAACTATTATATACATAACATTACTTGATAGTTGTGCACCTAAAACACGGCAAAAAAATAGATTTTTTTGAAAAAAATCATTCAAAAAGTTTATAAGGAAAGATTGACGATACTTTTACATAACTATTTATTACAAATAAACGCATCTTTTATTCATTTTTGTTTAAACCAATTAGAAAGTTTAGCTCATGCTCTTTCATCTGACACCTGTAGAATGGTTCTAACATCATACTTTTCTGACATATGTTATTGTAAAAAAAGCTCTCTGGGATAAACAATTTGAATAAAATTTAAACAATTGAATGAATCGCTTTGAAATTGTTGTCCCATATTAAGCACCAAAGAACCCTTTGTTAACAAAAATATCAAAGCTATACACGTATTTTTACAGTAGTTATTGCGATATTAATTTTTTTGCGATTTCGACTCTTTTGCAATTATCTTAACAACAAATGAGTATATCAACCTCTATGATACGCCATTTTAAAGCTTTTTCATGCTCTCGAAGATGTTTGTACTAAAAAAACCATAGGTTTCACTGTTTTTCATTGATTTGAAAAAAAAATGAAAAAAGTCCGTTTGTTGACACTAAATTGTGTATAAATAAAAATGGCCGCCAGATCCTACGCAGGAAATAGTTGCAATTTGTTATAAGTATTACTTGTCGAAAAAACGCGTCAGTAGCCTGGCTGTTGAAGTGTCACGAACATGGTATATTTTTGTCTTATTACCCTGGCCTATAGATAAAAAGTATGTGTTTTATCTCGCCAGGTATTAATGACGCACGGGTAAAAGAACCCTGGACTCAACTGTATTGTTGTTTCTAATGGGATAATTGCGAAAATCTATGTAGTCCTGTCGCCAGGGGGGGTACAACGGCCTCGTTAATTCAGATGGACTTACTCAAGTTTTTTTTATGTATTTTGACCCGTAGAACACGAATTTTTTGGGTAACAGTTGATCCGGATGTCGATAAGATTGTTATAGACCAAGAACTTGAGGAATCAAATAACAGCGATTTTTGGCAAAACAAAACAATATTTTGTATTTTTTGGGCCATTTTAAGTAAAAAATATTTCTACAAGTTTTTTCGTAGGATGCACAGTTTTTGAGATAAACGCGGTTGAACTTTAAAAAAATCGAAAAATTGCAATTTTTGAACCCGAATAACTTTTGATTAAAAAATAAAATAGCAAGTCTGCTTACCGCATTTGAAAGTTTAAGTCAAATTATATCGGTTTTGATTATTTGCATTGGTAAAAATTTGTTTTTTTATTGTTTAACAAAGCTATAAACACGTAGGGTTTCCCGTGCTTTTACATGCGTTTTAACGCATGTAACGTAGAAATAGACTTGATTGCACTAGTACCTATTCTACCTACTCGTTCGATTTTAAATGAGAAATCATAGAAACATCACTCACGCACTAGTTGTTTGTAGCTTTGTTTAACAATAACACAATAAATTTTTAGCAATGCAAATAATCAAAACCGACATAATTTGACTTGAACTTTCAAAGGCGCTAAGCAGAATTGCTATTTTATTTTTTAATCAAAAGTTATTCGGGTTTAAAAATTGCAGTTTTTCGATTTTTTGAAAGTTCAACCGCGTTTATCTCGAAAACTGTGCATCCTACTAAAAAACTTGTAGAAATATTTTTTGCTTAAAATGACCCAAAAAATACAAAATATTGTTTTGTTTTGCCAAAAATCGCTGTTATTTGATTCCTCAAGTTCTTGGTCTATAACAATCTTATCGACATCCGGATCAACTGTTACCCAAAAAATTCGTGTTCTACGGGTCAAAATACATAAAAAAAACTTGGGTAAGTCCATCTGAATTAACGAGGCCGTTGTACCCCCCCTGGCGACAGGACTAATGTGCGCATTGTATTGGCCAAGATTTTGTTTAATGTGCAACAAACACTGCATAACATAAACACTAGGTAAAGTTACAATTTTAAAAGATCCAAAGGAGTTTCTACGGTCTGCTCAATAAACGAGCCCAGAGATAATACGAACACACTTTCTTTGTTGTCCAAACACTTTACCGATATGACAAGAGTGACCCCAGGAGAGAACAGCATAAGTCAGTGTAAAACTTTGACTTTCAGTTGCCAGATGTCGTTAGACACCTACTTCATAAACGTCAGTTGCAACGCGGGGATAAGCTCTCGGAATTTCGTCACTTGGGGCAGAGAGCAGCAAACCTACGCCTCCCTGATGATGACTCCAATTAGAGTCAAAAATCGTCGATTTAGAGTGCTGGTTTGCGCTCTCTGTTCTAACTGAAAAATAAGACAGTTTTGCCTTCGCATTGCAACTGAATAAAAATGGTATACATTTTTATTTTTTATATTATTTTATATTAGTTTTACTCCTTTGAGTAACTAGGTCCATTTTCCGTTGGAATTTACCAGCTGAACAGACGGGGTCATGAATTGTAAATTTTTTGAATTCCCTCTTGTCTTCTTCGCTTCAGCATCCATCTGGCTTGCAATTTTTAGAAGCCATGGAGGTGTTACCAGGAAAATGGTCCAATAAGTTTTCAATTAAATAAATGTTCAATTAAATATCTTTTAGGAATATTTTTAATATTTTTCAATATTTTTAATATTTCTATTAGGTTGAAAACTTTGACTTTCAGTTGCCAGATGTAGCTAGCCACCTACTCCATAAACGTCAGTTGCAATGCAGGGATAGGCTCTCGGAGCTTCGTCACTTGGGGCAGAGAGCAGCAAACCTAAGCCTCTCTGCTGATGACTCCAATTATAGTCGAAAATCGTCGATTTAGAGTGCTGGTTTGCGCTCACTGTTCTAAGTGAAAAATAAGACAGTTTTGCCTTCGCATTGCAACTGAATAAAAATGGTATTCTTTTTCTCATGAGCATCTTTCAGTGCGTCACAGTTTTTCGATTTTTTTCTAACGCAGTAAATTGTATGTGACAGAAAAAAAGGCTCGTCGGTGATTACAGACATTTATAACATTTATTCTAGTTGTCGATAGATGGCGCTATAATGAAAAAAAAATATTTACGAATTATATAATATATCTACGAATATAATCTGTACAATTTATAAGACTATACAAATCAAAGAAGATACAATTTTATAAATGCAATAAACACAATTGATTTGTTTTTATGCCAAATTGCAAATAAAATGTGACAACTGTCAGATTTAACTAAAAGGTCATGTTAGAATAAATGTTATAAATGTGTATTATCACGGACTTACCTTTTTTCTATCATTTGTGACTCACTGAAAAATGCTCATGAAAAGACCATATACATTTTTATTTTTTATTTTATTTTAGTTTCCCTGTAAGTCACTTGTACAAGGTTCCTGAAAAGGAGAAGTTGTCGGGAAAGCTTTTTCGTTGATACTATTGGATATAGAAATTGAGTCAATTTTCGCAATCTTAAAGTTTGTATTTTTAGTAGTTGTTACAAAAGTAGTTTGTAATTGTGAAGACTTTTTGTAGTTTGTAATTGTGAAGACTTTATGTACTGGGCCTGATGATGAGGCAGAAATTGTAAGCCTCGAAACCGGTTGCCCCATGATTTTGTAACAACTACTAAAAATACAAACTTTAAGATTGCGAGTATTGACTCAATTTCTATATCCAATAGTATAATGGACTCGCATTGGCAACCCTTTCATCACTTTTTCGATGAATTAACTATGTTATTCCCAGGTTAATCCTGCATCTAAATGTACCCCCAGTAACTTCGCCTCAGTTGCACATCGTGGTAGAGCAATGTATTCAATACCAGTGTTATTTCTTAAAGTAAATTTTACAAAATGTCGAAACCCAAAAGACTCCATTTTCAAACAAATAAATGTTTAAAAATAATAAAATCTTTGGATTTCTTAGTTCGGAAACAGATTCTTTCTTATACCTATTCCCATCCTTCTAAAAATTGCAAGGAAAAGAGTGATGAATGTATAGACATGGGGAGTCTACATAGTTGCACTCCATCATCATCATCATCATCATCCAACCAATTCACGTCCACTGCTGGACATAGGTCTCCCTCAATTGTTTCCACACTTCACGGTTTTGTGCTGATTTTTGCCAGTTTTTACTAATCCGCCTGATATCATCTGCCCATCGTGTAGGCGGCCTTCCTCTACTTCGTTTATCTTCTCTTGGTCTCCACTCCATCAGCTTTCGTGCCCATCTTGAATCTTTCAGCCTGGCGACGTGTCCTGCCCAGTTCCATTTGAGCCTGGTGATACGTTCTACAACATCTGCGATACCGGTTGTTTGTCTGAGATCTTCATTTCTTATTTTATCCCGTAGAGTTACGCCCAGCATGGATCTTTCCATGCGCCTTTGAGCAACCCGCATTTTCGACGCTGTTGCCTTGGTTAGAGTCAGTGTCTCTGCTCCATATGTCATTACCGGTAGCACACATTGGTCAAACACTTGTCTTTTTAAACCGATCGGTATACTGCTCCTAAATATGTCTCTCAGAGCTCCGTAGGCTGCCCAAGCAAGAGTTAATCTTCTTTAAGATGGAGATTTTAAGGAGTTGCACTCCACAACATATCAATTCACCGAGGTAAAGATCAACAAATCTGCTTCCTAGTACTCGATACGTGAGTAAAACCGTGGGTAGATAAAAGGCATTATATTTAATTTCGATTCAGAGATCATTACCATCTTTCCATGGACCATTTCGAACTCTTTCGACGAGTGTCAAGATATTTTGCAAACCCTTCCAAAATATTGCTAGTGAAATGATAAATAGCTGATGCAAAAGTTGTTAGATTCAAAATGTAGATTAATTTGATTTTTTTTTAAATTCGTTCATAAACTTTTGATAAGATGAGCAACAAAGATATCGGTCGATAATTGTTGTAATCATCAATACAACCTTTATTCTTATATGAAGGTGACTACGAGCGTAGATTACAGTTGAGTGAGGTGATGAATAAAATTGTAACTGACGAGAACTTCGTTAACAAGATATGTGTTTCCGACGAAGCAATATTTACACTGTGTGGGAATGTAAATCGCCAGAATTTAAAATATTGGAGTGAGGCAAATCCACACTGGGTACGTGTGGTACGCGAAGACCACAAAAACTAAATGTATGGTCGGTTCTAAACAACTAGTTTCTCAATATTCCGATTTACTATACAATAAAGATTGACTAAAAAAGTAAGACGACAAGACACTGAGAAATTTTGACTTAGTATGAACAATAGAAATTCCAAATATGCTGTGGAAATTTTCTTTTTCTATGGATGCTATACAGTGTGCAACTTCTCACTACTTACATACATTCAAAACGAACAATTTCTCAGGCTGCGAGAAAAGTCGGTCATTGCAGTGAGAAATATTTTTTCTCACGGGTTCCATAAGTAGAATTGTGGTTTCCATGGTAACATGCACAATACAAACACAAATATTTTTGTCAAATAAAATGTGTCAAATCAAAACTTACCAGGAATTACCTTTCAAAACTGATAAAAGTATATAAATATTAAGAATATTAAATACCTACATATGTGTATAATATGTATTTTATATTTGGCATATAATCTACATAAAAGCACCTAAATTATTTAATTTTGAAGTTTGAACTCTTGACAAAAACGCATCCATAGAAAAAGTACAGTGTACAACAAGTGAGAAAACGACATATTTCTCCCTCGCTTGATTTGCGGCACTCGCCTCGTACGTGAGAAATATGTCTTTTTCTCTCTTGTTGTACAATATACTATTTTGCATCGCCCCATTTGTTTTCTTCGATCTTGTCTAATATTAACTTTTCTGCAGTTAAGCTGAAAGACCCTCAGGCCCGGTCTGGCTCCATTGGAGGCCCTCGGCTAGATGGTGATTTGAGCCCCCCCCCTCCCCGGAAATAAAACGAGGACCATGGGGTCCTCTCACGGCAACAATAGTTAGCCTATGTTTGCTGCATGCGGCTAACGTGGTTTTAAATGCTTTTAAATTTTTAATAATTTGGTTGAAATTGAATAATTGCTAAATATTTTGCTGGAATATTGCTCGAGTCCAGGGCGCCGGTGCGGCGCTGTCGAGTCACTACCGCTGAGCGCTGAGCTTAAGCCGAACGGTGCGGCGCGGTGGGATCGGTGACTACCTCGAGCACCGAGCGACTTACTATTACTTTTTTATTATACCTAGGTAACCTTAGGGGTTACCCTTAGCTGTAATTTAATAAAAAGTAGGTTATTGTTTATTTAAAATTGTTTTTGCTGTATTACGTCGCTGTGAAACAGTAAAACAAAATAATTTTTTATAATAAAAAAACTTTTGTTTACTTGAATTTTTTGGCTTTTGGAGGCCCCCTTGAGCCGGAGGCCCTCGGCGATCGCCAACCAGCCGCCCTGGCCAGACCGGGCCTGAAGACCCTCTCACATCTGCCAGCTTTTTAATATTATATAGAGATTGATTGCAACGGTGTTTTCTATTTACTTTTATTAACCCAATTTTCAAATATTTAGCAACGAATATTTGACATGTTTGGTAGATGTATTTAGTATACACTGCTAGTCAAAAGTCCGTTCCCCTCTCGTATCTTTTGAACGGTTATACATATAATAGTGAAATTTGGAGGGAGGAAATAAACGGACGTAACCTCCTTAACTAGTCGTAACAGGTGACGTAATAGTGACAGATAACTTCACAGCGCCACTGCGACAGATAATTTTAAATGGGACCTTATGGCAAGTGATACCTCGTTTGAAAGGTATTGAACATACCTATTCAGCCATACTAATTTTGAGTTTAAGCTCATTTTGATGAATAAATGAAATAAATATAAAATTGTAGTTTCGCATTTAATTAATAAAAATTCAAACTTCCGCCTATGGTTACTTGTCAAAAAGGTTGACGTTGAACTGAAAAACGTCAACTTTTTTGACAAAAAAAAAAAGAATGTGTGTGTACTTTGTACGCACGTAAGAAGTTATACTTCTATTATATGATTTAAACGAAATTAATATACTTTTTATTTATATTTTGTTTAAATATTAAACTAATTTATACTTACTACTTCTCAAACATTTTTATTAGAACAGTGCCAAAAATTAAAATAATAAAAGAATAAAACACACACAAACACATTAAACAAGCCACAAATGATGTCTGAACATTAATTGTCGAAAATTTTTTTAACTAAATACGTATTTTCTGAAAATACAATTATATAATAAATATACTTACAATCATAAAATGTATTAAAAAAAAAAACAAAAAAGAAAGTTTCTATTGGGACTCGAACCAGCGCTGATAAGAGCGGTTGGTATTGGAATTCATTCGCCTTCTCCGCTTAGCCACGGACACTATGTGTCATTATTTACGAAGATCGACTAACTAAACGGATTAAACTTGTGATATTTTGATATTTTGAAAATTGATCAAATTATTTTAATTTTGAATTAAAATGATTTAGAATTGAAAAAATACAACAAAACATAGAGTAAAAAAACAATATATTAGGTGAATATTGATAGAAATTTTGATGGTAATCAAATTATATAAATAAAAGTATTACATACTATGTATTTTGGCAGATCAAATAGGTAGGTTTATACCCATGATACATTAACAATTATTACGTACCTGTTGCTTTTAAAAACTATTTAAAAGTCACTACAATATTATAAACTTTTTTGTTTCTGTCCTCACAACAATAAAACTAATATATTATACATTTGTTTACCTTTACCTTTACCTCCAAACCACAGCTGCCATACGGATAATTTTTGACATGTCATTTGAACATCCAATCAGAACAAAGTTATAATGCGCATGCGCCGGGCTGATAGGTTTTAACATATAAAAAAATCACCCTCTATCGCCGGTAAACAAGTATAACTTCAAAAACCATAGGCGGACATTTGAATTTTTATTAATTAAATGCGAAACCACAATGTTAGATATATTTATTTAATTTATTCCCCAAAATCAAAATCAACTTAACCCCAAAAAAATTAGTATGACTGAATAGGTATTTTGAATATCTTTCAAACGAGGTATCACTTACCATAAGGCCCTATTTAAAATTATCGGTCACAGTGGCTCTGTAACGTCATCTGTCACTATTACGTCATCTGTTATGACTAGTTGAGAATCCTACGTCCGATTATTTCCTCCGTCTAAATATCACTATCATAAGTATAACCGTTCAAAGATACGAGGGGGGAACGGACTTTTGACTAGCACTGTATAAAATAAACTGGTTATATATTATAAATATTTTTTTACTTTGTAGCCAGTTGTCGAAATGAAATGGAATATTACCGAACTTCTGCCAGAACGTGGAAATTGTCGTAATTATTTTAATGCCGTTATTGCAGGATGTATCAATGCTATTTACACTAAACTAAAACAACAAGAACGTTCAACAATATCTAAAGAAATTTTAAGTCAGCCATCTTTTGGATTAGCACAACATGAGAGTGTAGTTACTTATGCCAAAGAATTGTTAGCGGGGGAGATAAGTCAAACACTATTTCAGTAAGTATTTATTTGATTAATTGTATTGTCCTTTTCATGATCATTTTTCAGTGCGTAACAAATGATAGGAAAAAGGGTAAGTCCGTGATAATACACATTTATGACATTTATTCTAACATGACATTTTAGTTAAATCTGACAGTTGTCACATTTTATTTTCAATTTGGAATAAAAACAAATCAAATGTGTTTCTTGCATTTATAAAATGGTATTTTCTTTGATTTGTATAGTCTTATAAATTATACAGATTATATTTGTAATATTATTATCTAACGACATTATCGACATCTATCGCCATCTATCGACAACTAGAATAACCACCGAACTAGAATAATTACCAAAGTAATCACCGACGTGCCTTTTTTTCTGTCACATACAATTTGATGCGTTAGAAAGAAATCGAAAAACTGTGACGCACTGAAAGATGATCATGAGAAAAAAATACCGGCAATTTTTACACGTACTGAAACTTTCATATTTTACAAAAAAATAAAACATTAATTTCTCGTAATCGTTACTCGAATCCTGAGAATTTTGATTGTGAAAACTAGCAGGTTGTTTTTAAAGTTTATTCAATAGCAAACTTTATACAGGATGTCCCGAAAAGATTGGTCATAAATTATACCACATATTCTGGGGTCAAAAATATATTGATTGAACGTCACTTACCTATATACAATAACGGATACAAAAAAAGTTACAGCCCTTTGAAGTTACAAAATGAAAATCGATTTTTCTTCATATATCGAAAACTTTTAGAGATTTTTTATTGAAAATGGACAAGTGGCATTCCTATTGCAGACACATCTTAAAAAATAGACAACGGTGAAATTTGTACACCCCATAAAATTTTTATAGGGTTTTGTTCCCTTAAACCCCCCAAACTTTTGTGTACATTCCAATTAAATTATTATTGTGGTACCATTAGTTAAACGCAATATTTTTAAAACTTTTTTACCTCTTAGTATTTTTTCGATAAGCCAGTTTTTATCCAGATGCGGCTTCTTTTTTAATATATGTTTACATCAAATTTTATGGGGGGTTCGTTCCTTTAAACCTCCCAAATGTTTGTGTACATTCCAGTTAACTATTATTGCGGTACCATCAGTTAAACACAGTATGTTTAAAACTTTTTTGCCTTTCATTTTGCATTTCATAAATTTAATACCTTCATAAATTTTCATATTACATATTATTACCATGTCTTTATAATCATACTTAACCATACAGGGTGTTTCATTGGGAAACGGAAATACTTTAATGGTGAATAGAAGTCACCGATGCCGTTCTAGGTATACTAAATCTTTTGCCCTACCGACTTTTATATCCGAGTTACAGGGTGTTTTATCGATTTTGTCAATTTCTTTCCTAAGCCATAACTTTAGAACCACCCTGTATATTTTGTTGATATTTGGTACACATGTGTATGTGTATCATTTAAAACCCAAACGACCGACTTACTAATCACAAGAAAAATCCAGGTCCGAATTAACAAAAAATTATAAAGTAATTGTGACCTTAAAACAACACCCTGTATATTGAAATTTTGAAAATCTGTTTACATATTTGAAAAGAGCACAAAAAACTAAGTATAATGCTTTGCTACGATTTTTCGGCCAGACAATTTTTTGACTTTAATTTTGAAATTATATTAAATTTTTTAAGAACTCAACATTAAAAAGCAGGTATTATTAATTTTTAATTATAAATTATTAAAGTTATTGAATAAATACTCATTTTAAAATGAATCAATACTTATTTACCACATTGTAAAGACCCAATTATTAATCACAAGAAAAATCCAGGTCCGGATTAACAAAAAAACATAAAGTAATTGTGACCTTGAAACAACACCCTGTATATTGACATTTTCAAAATTTGTTCACACATTTGAAAAGACCACAAAAATCCGAGTTTATCGGTTCACTTTGATTTTTTGTGCAAAAATTTATTAACTTTAATTTTGAATGTTGTTCTGAAGCTATTTTCTTGTGGCATTTTTACAATTTTAACTATTTAGAATGGGAAATAAGCCACAATATTATTAAAAATTGATTTTTATTAACGTTTCGACGCCCAAATCGGGTGCCGTTGTCAAAATACAAAATACAAAATACAGTATTTTGTATTTTGACAACGGCACCCGATTTGGGCGTCGAAACGTTAATAAAAATCATTTTTTAATAATATTGTGGCTTATTTCCCATTCTAAATAGTTAAAATTTAATTTTGAAATTAAATACATAATATATATTCAATTTTTTTAAAACCCTGAAATTAATCAGAAGGTTTTTAAAGCACTTTTAATAATAAATCATTCAAGTTAATGAATAAATACTAATTTTAAAAATAATCAGTTATTATTTACTGCGTTAGAAGGACTCACTTACTAGTCACAAGAAAAATCCAGGTCCGTATAACAACAAAATATAAAGTAATTGTGGCCTTGAAAAAACACCCTGTATATTGAAATGTTTAAAATACGTTTGCACACCTGAAGAGAGCACGAAAAACTAAGTTTAATGTCCTGCTTTAATTTTTTATGCAGACAATTTAATTACATTACTTTTGAAATTATATCGAAATTTTTCCCAGAGTTCTTAAAAATTTCGACATAATTTCAAAATTAAATTCATTAAATTGTCTGGCCAAAAAATTGAAGCGAACGATTAAACTTAGTTTTTTGTGCTCTTTTCATACCTATGTGCAAACGGATTTTGAAAATTTCAATATACAGGGTGTTGTTTCAAGGTTAGAATTACTTTATATTGTTTTGTTAATCCGGACCTGGATTTTTGTTGTGATTTGTAAGTGAGTCGTTCAAATGTCGTAAATAAGTATCAATTATTTTTAAAATGGGTATTAATTTAATAACCTTAATAATTTATTGTTAAAAGTGCTTTAAAAATCTGCTTTTTAATTTCAGTGTTCTTCAAAGTATCAATACTCGTAGGTATATTTAATTTCAAAATTAAAGTCATTAAATTTCCTTCACAAAAAATTAAAGCAAACCGATAAACTCAGATTTTTGTGGTCTTTTCAAATGTGCAAAAAAATTCTGAAAATTTTAGTATACAGGGTGTTGTTTCAAGATCACAATGACTTTATGTTTATTTTTTAATCCGGACCTGGATTTTTCTTGTGATTAATAATTGGGTCTTTCCAATGTGGTAAATAAGTATTTATTAATTTTAAAATAAGTATTTATTCAATAGCTTTAACAATTTATAATTAAAAGTTAATAATACCTGCTTTTTAATGTCTTAGTTCTTAAAAAATTCAATATAATTTCAAAATTAAAATCATAAAATTGTCTGGCCGAAAAATTGAAGCGAACCGTTAAACTTACTTTTTTGTGCTCTTTTTAAATATGCAAACAGATTTTCAGCATTTCAATATACAGGGTGTTGTTTTAAGGTCACAATTACTTTATAATTTTTTGTTAATCCGGACCTGGATTTTTCTTGTGCTTAGTATGTCGGTCGTATGGGGATTGGATGAGACACATGTGCACCAAATATCAAAAAAATATACAGGGTAGTTCTAAAATTATGGCTTAGGAAAGAAATTGGCAAAATCGATAAAACACCCTGTAACTCGGTTATAAAAGTCCGTATGGCAAATAATGTAGTATAACTAGAACCGCCTCGGTGACCTCTATTCACAATTAAAGTATTTCCTTTTCCCAATGAAACACCCTGTATACAAATAGGTGGTGGATTTGACAAACATTCAAAATATCTCGATAAAAACTGGCTTATCAAAAAAATATTAAGAGGCAAAAAAGTTTTAAAAACAATTTATTTAACTAGTAATACTACAATAATAATTTGATAGGAACATACACAAAAGTTTAGGGGGGTTTAAGGGAACGAAACCCCCATAAAATTTTTATGGGGTGCACAATTTTCACTATAATTTTTTTATAGTGATACTCCTGCCATAAGAATGCCACATGTCCATTTTCAATAAAAAATCTCTAACAGTTTTCGATATATTGAAAAAAATTGATTTTTATTTTGTAACTTCAAAGGGTTGTAACTTTTTTTATGTGCATATTTGTACCTAAGGTAAGTTATGTTCAATCAACCTATTTTTGACCCCAGAGTCTGTGGTATAATTTATGACCAATCTTTTCGGGACACCCTGTATAATATATGAAAAAATATTTGTCCGGCAAATATGTTGGGCATTTTAATAAGTCCGACACGTAGAACATGTCAAATGACAGGAATTATATTGGTGGTAAATAGCAGTCTGATTATTGCATGAGAGTTTAATGCAAGGATAACAAATCAATTGGAAGTTCTGTAAAACAAAAAAATACATGAGACGTTTTCGTAGTCTGACGTTCGAAACCTGTAACCTATTACACAATTAAAACTTCCCCTGTTCCAGTGTTCCCGTACATCAAAGTTTGTCCGACTAGACATTGTTAAGCTATTAACAAATTTTTAGCTTGCTATTAATAAAGTTTTTTTGGTACGCGGGATCCACGCCTATCTACTTTATTTTATTATTGGTTGTACAGTATGGTTTCAAAATTGTAAGCACTAAGTTTTCAAAAGTATGAATGTGTTAAAACGACGAAATTGCTAGAGATTGTTATTATCAATGGTTAAATTATCGTATATTTTAAAGAAATTAATAGTCATAGAATAATTGGATGCGTTGTATTCATTAAGATAACATCCCATAAAACTCATTTAACAATATTAATATTTATTTAAATTATTTAACAGTAAATTTTTAGCCCTTTTCTTCAAGAGCTTGTCTTCATGTTTCCAGTTTTATTCTAAATCTTTTTGTAGTAGTAATATTATATATTTAAATGAATATTCTTCTTCTTCTTCTACGGCACTACAGCCCAAATTGAGCCTTGGCCTCCTTTATTTTTTGCCTGTTTGTCTGTGGCTGCTCTTCTCCATACACGGACTCCTAAAAGGGCTTGTGCGTCGCTGTTTACTGTATCTTCTCAGCGCTTTCTTGGCTTTCCAACCGGTTTCTTTCCCTGAATTCTAGCATTCAAAGTTCTTTTTTGTAGCCTATCCTCCCTATTCTTATCACATGTCCGGCCCAATGCAATCTTTGTATTCTAATGAAATCTAACAGGGGTGTTTCCTTAAAAAGTTGATAAAGTTCGTTGTTGTACCGACTTCTGAAGATTCTGTTTTCCCTCACAGGTCCTAGTATTCTCCTCGGTACTTTCCTTTCGAATGTGTCGAGTTTGTTTTTGGATGTTTTTTTCAGGACCCATGCTTCACTGCCATAGCATGCTATTGGTCGAATTAAGGTTTTTTAGATTCTCATATTTGTATTTCGGTGGACACTTTTGGACCGAAATATATGGGAGAGGGCAAAATAAGCTCTGTATGCCTGCGTTATTCTCTTCCGCATTTCTCCATCTTCTGATCCACCGGCATATATTTCTACTCCCAGGTATGTAAACTCTCCAACCGTTTCAATGTCTTCATCAATTCATATCAATCTTGATGTATAATGTTTTGTGGGACTATATTTCGGAAGAGAATAACGCAGGCAAACAGAGCTTATTTTGCCCTCTCCCATATATTTCGGTCTAAAAGTGTCCACCGAAATACAAATATGAGAATCTATAAAACCTTAATTCGACCAATAGCATGCTATGGCAGTGAAGCATGGGTCCTGAAAAAAACACATCCAAAAACAAACTCGACACATTCGAAAGGAAAGTATTGAGGAGAATACTAGGACCTGTTAGGGAAAACAGAATCTTCAGAAGTCTGTACAACAACGAGCTTTATCAACTTTATAAGGAAACGCCCCTATTAGACTTCATTAGAATACAAAGATTGAATTGGGCCGGACATGTGATAAGAATAGAGAGGATAGGCTACAAAAAAGAACTTTGAATGCTAGAGTGCAGGGAAAGAGACCGGTTGGGAAGCCAAGAAAGCGCTGGGAAGACACAGTAAACAGTGACGCACAAGCCCTTTTAGGAGTCCGTGTATAGAGAAGAGCAGCCACAGACAAACAGGCAAAAAATAAAGGAGGCCAAGGCTCAATTTGGGCTGTAGTGCCGTAGAAGAAGAAGAATATTCATTTAAATATATAATATTACTACTACAAAAATATTTAGAATAAAACTGGAAACATGAAGACAAGCTCTTGAAGAAAAGGGCTAAAAATTTACTGTTAAATAATGTAAATAAATATTGATATTGTTAAATGAGTTTTATGGGATATTAATAGCAAGCTAAAAATTTGTTAATAGCTTAACGATGTCTAGTCGGACAAACTTTGATGTAAGCGAACACTGGAACAGGGGAAGTTTTAATTGTGGAACAGGTTACAGGTTTCGAACGTCAGACTACGAAAATGTCTCATGTATTTTGTCGGACAGAACTTCCAGTTGATTTGTTATCCTTTCATTAAACTCTCATGCAAAAATCAGACTGCTATTTATCACCAATATAATTCCTGTCATTTGACATGTTCTACGTGTCGGACTTATTAAAATGCCCAACATATTTGCCGGACAAATATTTTTTCATATATTATATAAAGTTTGCTATTGAATAAACTTAAAAACAACCTGCTAGTTTTCACAATCAAAATTCTCAGGATGACACGTTCCACAATTAAAATCACGTTCCACAATTAAAACTTCTCCTGTTCCAGTGTTCCCACACATCAAAGTTTATCCGACTAGACGCACCGTTAAGCTATTAACAAATTTCTCTAAAATATTCAATATTCTTTTTATCAAAATATTCTATATTCTTTTTAAAAAATGTTTTTTCTTAATATCTTAGGATGACAGAAAAAATTCATAACCGTCTTCCTCCAATGTCTGATGGATCAAGTGCTGCGTTAGAATTTGTTAAAGCTATATGCCACATTATAAGTCTTGATCCTGCTCTTCGAGAACCAGTAGACACGTTAAAAAGCAATCTTCTCCGTTTAATAGGTAAATATTTTTAAGTACACTTAAAACTGTTTTCAGATTCTCATTGTCGTATCTCTTCAAAGCGATCGGTGTTTACACTGTTCATGACACGATACTTTGTTAGGAATATATCCCATCAACAGCTAGTTGGATGTGCAGTATTGATTCTACCTAGCTGGCGATTACTATAACTAACTATGATTCGTTAAATTCATGTTTTATGTTCGTAATTATAATCATAAGCGTCATACGTTCACGAACACAAAATTTTTATGTTTGGGATTAGCACCCCCGGGATTGATGACTTTCGCGGTGTGTATTTTGAATTATGGATAGTGATAGTAGTAATGACGAGTGACATAAAAGGCGAAGAAGTAAAGACGAAAGTGAAAAGAAAGGTGAAGCGTTCCTAAAAAGTAAGATAACGATGAGGTCACCGGCGATAAAGGAAAAAGATAAGGATGCAAAATTAGATAAATTCTTAGAACTAATGTAGGATATGCGGACAGACATAAAAATTGAAATAAAAGAGATGTGGCAGGATATGGCAGAACAAAGGAAAGAGCAAAAGAATCTTATGGTCAAAGAACTTAAAAAATGTATTAAAAATCAAGTACAGAACTATAAGAAAAAGGTCTTAACCTCAGCGGTGTCGAACCGGGTTGAAGCCTTAGCGCTGTGTTAAAAAACTTACATATTTATTAGTATTAAGTATTAGCATTTAGTTTTTTTAATTACGTATTTTTTTATGGGAAATAAGCCACAATTTTACTAAAAAATGAATTTATTAACGTTTCGAAGCCCAAATCGGGTTTCGTTGTCAAAATACAAAATACTATTAAAATAAAACAAACATGTTGCTAAGTAAAAAAATTCTTCTAATAATTTATTTAATCTGACTCATTTATATTGGCAATTCAGACGTATATTATACATTTTAAAGTAGAAGACTTTAAAATGATATCGCCAATATTTATGAGTTGCTTTGGGTTTTGGGCTTCGAAACGTTAATAAATTCATTTTTTAGTAAAATTGTGGCTTATTTCCCATAAAAAAATACGTAATTATAAAAATACCACAAGGAAATAGCTTTAGTTTTTTTGTCAATTTCATTATTTGTAAATTAATTTAAGTTGGTTATGGCCATGAATGACGGGTATACCTGCCGGTCAATTTAATGTTTCCACCCCCTTTTTGGTTTTTTTTTTGCTTTTTATTGATTTCAGTATCTACCTATGTATGTATGTGCGTGCATAAGTATTATATGTGCGCATATGTACGTAATCTTATTATATTTGGAATATTGTAGCAAACAGTAATTTAGTATCTATCGTGGCTGAATGGATCAAGTAATCCAAAGCCAATAAGGAAAGAAAAAAAAAACTATAAGAAAATAGCCAAAGAAAATTAACAAATTAGGATAGAATTAAGAGAAATTGTTGCTTTAAAGTGTTAACCTGCTAAGTCCACATTTTAGGCAAAATGAGTTTTTACCATCTTCATAATAGTATTAATAATATCATCGATTAGTTAAACAGTCAAGTCACATTTTTTATCTAAAACCTAAAATATTGTATGAATTGTATACCAGTTAACTCCGATTGCTTTGATTTTCCCGCGTAAACACAGCTAAATCCTTGACAGCCATGCATTTATATAGTAAAACTTGAGCTGACAAGTACACGCTTTGCACCGGTGTCAGTTTTTGATAGCAAAATCAATATTAATTTAGTTCCATATTCGGACATAGATTCAACTTCATTTTTAGATGAACCTAAAAGAAAAAGTAAAAAACAAAAAAAAACGTTTCCAAGTCCAGGAGGCAACATGGTTTATTAAAAAAAAACAAAAAATTAAGAGAAAGTGGTAAACCTTATTTTGGTAGAGTGAAACAAGATGAAAAATGGTTTTATGATAATCTTAAAGAAGCACGGGTTATGAAACCAAGATGCAAATGTGCATCGAAAGAAAGAGGTCTTATGAAATGTTCTTTGATCAGTGAACATGAAAAGCAACGTATTTTCAAGTCATTTTGGCAAATGTCTTGGGGAGGAAAAAAGGTTTTTATTAATAATCAGGTTAAATATGTAACGACCAAAAGGCATCGTAACCGAAAAACAGCAAACGAGACGAAAAGGGGACAAACTTTAGAATATTTTCTACCGGTTCAAGAAGAAAGTTTTAGAGTATGCAGAACCATGTTTCTTAATGGTTGTAATTGGTCGCTGGACAATTCTTAGCTGGAAAAGTTCTTATGGAGTATGTGCTCCAAGCATTGTACGCAAATCGACCAATGGAGTGGCGCTTTTCAAAGATCGCCGTGAATGCTTGCTGCAATTTTTAGATTCGTTACCGGTTATGGAGTCACATTATTGCAAGTCAACATCTCAAAAAAATATCTTTTGGCTGAATGGCAGTCTCGGCAAAGTGTTTACGAATTTTATGTCAAGGATTAGTGCACATCGAGGAAAGAACAGCAGAACCCTTTCGATAGCATCATTTTCTAAAACCTTCGATGAAAAGAACTTTGCACTTTTCCGCCCTAAAAAGATGAATGTGAAAAGTGTGTGAGCTATAGGGTTGGACAACTTTCGGAAGAAGAATTTAAAAGTCACATACAGAGGAAAGTAGAAGCAAGAGAAGAAAAAGAGAAAGATAAAAAGGAGAAACAAAATGTTTTCACAGCAGATTTGCAAGCCGTGTTGATGGCACCAAAATCAAAAGTTTCCACATTATACTACAAAACAATGCTCCAAGTACATAATCTCTGTTTCTATAACTTAGTGAATTCCGATGCCTATTGTTTTATATGGAACGAATGTGAAGGAGGTCTTGGTTCTGAGGAGTTTGCAAGTATTTGGATGTATTTCATAGAACAGAAAATTTTGCCCAGTGTCCCTCATTCTATAGAAGGGACTGATGAAAGAAATAGCATTATAATGTATACGGACGGTTGTGGGTACCAAAATAGGAACGCTGCTGTGGCCAATGTTCTGTTGAATCTAGCAATCACTCATAATGTAATAATAGAACAAAAATACCTTGAACCTGGCCATACGCAGATGGAAGTTGATTATGTTCATGCAGCCATCGAACAAAAGCTCGAAAGATAAAGTCATTAACTTACCAGCCGATTACGTACCTATCTGTCAAAAAGCAAGAAAAAAGCCTACTCCCTACCAAGTAAAATATTTAACACATGATTTTTTCAAAAATCTTGATTCAATTCAGCGTTATAAAACAAATAGACCAGGAAGAGGTAAAGGTGATTTAAAAGTTACAAATATTCGTGCTCTGAGGTATACATCTTAAGGTGAAATTGATTATAAAGCCAGCTTTGCTGATCAATGGAAAACAATTCCTCAACGGAAGAACAACAAAATGAATTCACATTCTTGGGACCAATTGAAGTGACTATACCTGGAAAGACGTAAAATAACCGCCAAAAAATATGAAGACCTTCTAGGTCTGGATCCCGCGTATGAAAAAAAGTTGATTAATAGCAAGCTGAAAATGTGTTAATACCTTAAGGGTGTCTAGTCGGACAAACTTTTATATATGGGAACACTGGAACAGGAGAAGTTTTAATTGTGGAACAGGTTAAAAATTTGGAACGGTCAGACCACGAAAACGGCACATGTATTTTGTCCGACATAACAGACTTAAACTCTTCGAACAGAAATTAAACTCTCATGCAAAAATCAGACTGCTGTTTATCACCAAATGGGCGTTTTAATGAGTGGAACATGTAGAATATGTCAAATAACAGGAATTATGACAGGTGATAAATACCAGTCTGATTTTTGCATGAGAGTTTAATCTCTGTTCGGAGAGTTTAAGTCTGTTCTGTCGAACAAAATAAATGTGCCGTTTTCGTGGTCTGACCGTTCCAAATTTTTAACCTGTTCCACAATTAAAACTGCCCCTGTTTCAGTGTTCCCATATATCAAAGTTTATCCGACAAGTCACCCTTAAGCTATTAACAAATTTTCAGCTTGCTATTAATCAACTTTTTTTTCATACGCGGGATCCAGACCTAGTCGGGCAATCAAGAAAACATTGTCGGTAGACTACCATAAATTTTATGATGATCTTCCCTATGAGTAGCGTTATTATTGTTTTTAGCCTTTTTGTACTTAGAATAATAAAGTTTCGTTGCGTATAGAATACGCGTGTTTGATTGCGTTAAACTGCCTATTATTATTATTGCAAAGTCCATTATTATTAGCTGAATTTGAAAAACTGATAACCAGCTATCTCCCAAAAAATAATAAAAACTACAATTATTAGTATAGTTTGTAATAGTTTTAAAGATACAACAATTATTATACTAGTTTTAAGCACTATTTTATTGTTTTCCAATGAATTTTATAAAAAAAGTGCTGCGAAATCGTTTTTTGCCTCTCATGTAAAATTGGGTAAAACGGAGTTAGCAGGTTAACACTTTAGGGCGACGAAATGCAGAAAACCATTGAGTTGTTAGAAAAACAAAAAAGAGAAAAACATTGTAGTTAATGGCAATATCCAGGAATATTTGCAACATCCATCGATTTTATTGATAATATGTAGTATCATTTAAAATCTTACAACTTTTAAAGGATTTTTACCGATACCTTTTTGGTTGCTCAAGCATGCATGCTATTTTCTTTTTAACACTGATGATGGATTACTTGTTAATCCGAAAACGTTTTGTTTTGTGATGTAACCCTTATTGGGTTCTTTTAAATATACCTTTTACAAAGGATCCTCTATTTTTTTTTTAATTAATATACAGTGATGAGTGCGCTAATAACCGACAAAATAACGGAAAAGACGGAAAACATAATACGTTGTGCAATAAAAAGATAAAACTAGTAGAGGTGGGAAATTATCAATAGAAACCCACAAATTTTTATATTGATAGTTTCCCACCTTTAGACGTATCGGAGTAGTATGACAACGGTCACTGTGACAGGAGAATTTTATAATATAAATCCACCTTTAGAGTGCTGTGACGGGAGAATTTTATCAAATTCTCCTGTCTAAAGGTGGAAAACGATGTAATGTAATGTAAATTTATAGGTTCCTATCGATAATTTGACACCTCTACTAGTTTTATCTCTTTTTATTTCACAACGTACTTATTGTTTTCCGTCTTTTGTGTTATTTAGCTGGTTCTTAGTGCACTTATCACTATATTTCGACTAGTAATGAAAATCGATTTATATTAATTACAATAAAAAATAATAGATATTATTTGTATAGTAAACAGGTAATGATGCCTAACCTCTCAATCAGCTCAATTCTTTTTCGTTTTTGTGAGCGTGCATGCCACTTGAGCCACCTTTTTAATTGGGTATAATAAATTATGGGCTCCAACATAATAGGGAATTTGAATAAAATTTTAAATTCGAAAAAAATGTTATAAATCACAACAGAACGTAATTTAAAACATGTATAAAAGATAATAAAGTTTTTTTGCCTTTCGTTTGGCCCCTAAAGACGATTAAAAATTCAAATTATACCAGCCAGCCCAAAACGCGTCGTGACGTCATCCGGTTATATGTTAAATTCTGCACCAACAAAGTAAACACAATTGTATAGAATTTTAAATTAGACATTATAAATGTCAGTAGAAAATACAGTTGTGTGACGTCACAAGTGTTTTTGATCGTTTGAACTATTCATAGAAAAATTGTACTTCTACAAAATGGTTTTATTTTCCATAGTAAACCTTCTTTCATTTCCTTCAAAAACTGTATTAAACTCCAATCTCAACAAACTGGTATATATTATTTCAATGACATACGATAAATGTCATTAGAATATAAATATTTTTCCCTTATTACGCGACGATGAGCTGGCCAAATACCCTAGTAGGTGGAGGTCAATAAACTAAAGAAGGAGAAGAAGAATGTACCTAAATATAACCCTAATCATAACTATATAATAAAACTATGTGACGTCACGGGTCGTTTGAACTGTTTTGTACCGCAGAAGACTTTAAATTTATAAATTTCAAAGTTATTACGAGTTTTTGAAGCGTGAAATTTTGGAAATCTCATTTTTAAACAAAACTGAACATTATTATGTAATAAAAAAATGTGCAAGTTCCCTATTATAAATAAGTGAAGCACCATCAAGATTCTAATGATTGATTCAATTGTGGAGATAATAGTGGCGAAGTGGTGATTGGAAGTCGGAAAACGTTATAAACTGACATATTGTAGTAGTAATTCGCTCTAGTTATGAAAAATTCTTGGCATATTTAGATTTACTTAAAAGCAAGTTGTTTATTTTGAGAATTTTTGTGCCTCTTATTTAACGTAATTTTTAAAAGAAGCAAAAAACAGCAACAGGATTTAAAATCCAATAGAAGCATATGGTACTGTTTGGAGACAGGGATTAATATGTAAACTGGCTCGTATTATCCCCTGCAGAAAGATAATTAACCTCATTGACAACATGCTGACAACAGAACCTTCCAGGTAATGAAGGGAATGGAGACGAGTATGCAGATGAAACTTAATAATGGCCTTCCACAGGTATCTGTTCCGGCCCCTTTACTTTTCAACCTCTACATTGCTGACATGCCTGCAACCGAATCTTGGAAGTTTTAATATGCTCCCGACTGTACCCTTGCAACAAGCCACCAATCTTTGGAAACTAAAGAAATCGCTATCACGCATGACCTATCCATCCTCAGCGAATACTTTAAGAAATAGAGATTACAACAACTACTACTGTAGTATGTACTTACAAGTACTACAAAAACTGAAGTATAGTCGGTTCGCTAAACTCGGACACAACTGGCTGGTGATTTTAGTAGGTAATTTTTTGTTTTTGCACCACAGCACCAACCTTAAGATCCTCTGGGGATTCTTAGTAACATAGCATCACCCAACCTACGTCGCGGACATGCATTGGTTAAAAAATACAACAAAATATGTCAACTTCTAGTCCACAACGACATCCCCGATATTCTTGGAATCGTTTCCGACCCAGGTTACCTCCCCTGAAATCCGTTCAAGCACTGCAACAATCCAATTTTGACTGAAATGCCCGATGGAGAGAAGAATGGGAAAGTAAGATAGACCCGCATTACCATAGTCTACCGGACATCATAGACAAACCTCGAATTTGAACGTCCCCGTAAGATTTGGGCAGCCCTTAATCGAATCAGAACAAACTGTGGAAGATGCGCCGACTCCCTCTGCAGGTGGGGTAAACTTACCTAGCCTTCTTGTGCCTGCGGCGCTGCAAGACAGATGGTCAGGCACATAATACAGGACTGCCCACTTGGAGCCTACACAGGTGACCCTACATACTGTGTAATGACAACCCAAGGGTCAATAGAATATATAAAAAAACCTGGATATGTTTATGATGTCTGTGATGATAAAATAAAAATCTAACGTAATACTTTTGAGCCATAAACACAGACAGTATAATCTAAAAAACTTAATGTAATAATAAAACATCTGTGTCACGTTTAGCAGCCAGTGTATTTTTTTCGTTAATTTAAATTTTAATCAAATGGCTCAAACGCTTCATGTTCTAACTTCTTCTAACTGTTCCAGACAAATAGCTTTTCACTTTTGAAAGTATTGCAGATAAGTGATATGATTTCAAAATATTATTTTTGGTTTTTCTAAATGAAAAAAGAAATACGTTAATGTTTAGGTTTTTGGACAAATTTTAACTTGGAAACTAAAAGTATTTAAAATTACACAAATTAAATGATTTCAAACCATCACATTTTTCACGCTATGAGCTTCACATAAAATGCAACATTAGTTTTGATTAACCCTCGTAAGACGCCTAGTGTAAGTATAAGTAACACCGGCCTTAATGACCAGGCATGGGATTAAGAACACTCGATACGAACCGTATCTGCCATGTTTTACTGTAGCGTCTTACGGTAAAACATGGCGGATACGATTCGTATAGTGTTCGTAATCCCTATGCAGGTCTCGTAGCTCTGTTAGCTCCAGATGGAACATCAAAAACGACCCATTCAGGATATGCAGTTTTCATCATTTGACGTAACTGAGAGTGCATTGTGTTTTGATATCTGTAAATAACATTTTCTTTTGTTAATACCCGTCCTAAGTCTAATAAAAAAACTTCGCCTTACATCCAAATGTTTCCCACCGTAATTTGGATTTTTTATTTTCCAAATTTTGAAAGCGTTTATTGCTGAAATATCTAAAAAGTTATATAACATTAGCATGGGCAACCTGCGTGTTTGGCACTGTGTTGTTGTGCCATTTTGTCTACTACGTCAACAGCTGCTTTTGTTTTGTTACAATTTTACAATGAAGTATCATTTCAGGTTTATAGGAGTTCGTCAGGTTCAGTATAGTGAAGCAATTCTCTATCGCTCTCCTCATCACTATTTTCTTGGTTTGTCACTTTTTGGTCAAATTCAGGATCATGATTGTCCATTAAAATCTTAGTTTTTCTTCAGTACAAACTCGAGAATCGTGAAATTTAGATAAACAAGTAAAATCTTCTTGGGAGGAAACCGAAATAAAAAGTGAATCCCCTAAAACAAATAATTCTTACACGTGTATTGGCGGATTCGATTGAACCAGTTACAAAAAAAAAACTCGAAGAGGTACCACAAGGTTATTTACTATTGTTAAAAATCATAAAAGGGCGCGTTTCGGCTTTACACAAGCCATCATCAGCTTAAATACAGGACATAGAAAACAACGGACTGACCTACAATGTAAAAATATCCAACATTACACATGAGAATAAAGCAAGTGGTACACATTATTCTCATGTGTAATGTTGGATATTTTTACATTGTAGGTCAGTCCGTTGTTTTCTATGTCCTGTATTTAAGCTGATGATGGCTCGTGTAAAGCCGAAACGCGTCCTTTTATAATTTTAACAATAATAAATAACCTTGTGGTACCTCTTCGAGTTTTTTTGTAACTGGTTACCTCGAGACCACATTTGAGTAATATGGATACTTCTCTTCATGTTTTCGATTGAGATAGTTACTAACAAAGGCTTCCGAGTATGATAAATCATCCTACACAAGAATAGTTAAATCATGTCGATTGTATTACCAAGCTGACCCTACTATTTCAAACATAAGAAATGTAAAATTGTAACATAATTCTCTCGAGAACACACTTGACAAATTACAAGTTTTAAAATATTATGACAAAGGTTAACGACCTCAGTCACTTTTCAAAAAAAAAACATGTAAACGCAAAAAGTTTTAAATGGTATAATGGGTGGAATTCGTTTCGAATTGAATTAATGCGAATAAAAAAATTGACAACAATAAAAAAAAATATTAAATCAGATAGGTGAGAAAAAGAAGGTCTGAGGTGCAGCTGCACCCACACCGGCTTACAAGGGTTAACTTTAAACTTTGTAATAATAGAAATAATATGTTCATTTAATTAAGATTTGTATTTGTTTTATGTTCATTCTTATAAGGTAATTGGTTTGTTTTAGGTATTGGCGAATTTTCGGAAAAAGCTGTTTGGAAAGACACAACTGTTTCATATGTAATACCGCAAATAATTTGTAAGGCTTGTAATCATTGCAGAGATATTGATTTAGGTAGAGACCAGTATAGATCTGATTCAGCTTGGATTTGTCCTTTATGCAACTCAGAATATGACAACACTGAAATTGAATGCATTATATTAAATATCATTAATAAAAAGTTACTTGCCTATAATTTACAGGATCTACAGTGTAAAAAATGTGCAAATGTAAGTATACTAAATTCATACTATAATTTTTCATTTATTTTAGAGCTTTTCTCTTTCAAACCTATTTTCTTAGAAAAATATTTTTATTTTAAAATTATTTGAGGGGTCAACTGCAAAACTGACATTCTCCACTTTTTCAAATTTTACAGGAACTAAATTTTTTTTATAAAATTAACTTTTTTTATTTGTTATTTATTTATTGTAAACAGTATAACATAAGCAACATTTTTAATAGCTTATCAAATCTTTAACTGATTTAATAAGGCAGAAATTCCACATTAAATGTTGGAGAATGTGAGTTTTGTTTTATCGTTTTTCGTATTTTTGTTTCCTTGGCTTCTCTTTGTTGAAAGTATTAACTGGAGTTACATTTAATTCCATATTATAAAAGACTTCATTTAAAAATATAAAATTACATTAAGGTGTTAATTAATTATTAATTTCTAACGAAAATATCAAAAGCAACTCACTACTGCGCAGCTTGTATAATACACCTGGACCCCGCATACCAAAAAAAAGTTGATTAATAGCTTAATGGTGTCTAGTCGGACAAACTTTGATGTACAGGAACACTGGAACAGGGGAAGTTCTAATTATGGAACAGTTTAAAAATTTGAAACGTCAGACTACGAAAACGCTCCATGTATTTTGTTGGACAGAACTTCCAATTGATTTGTTACCATTTCATTAAACTCTCATGCAAAAGTCAGACTTGTGTTTATCACCAACTGGGCACTTTAATGAGTGGAACACGAAGAACATGTCAAATGACAGGAATTATATTGGTGATAAATAGCAGTCTGATTTTTTGCATGAGAGTTTAATAAAACGGTAACAAATAAATTGGAAGTGCTATCCGACAAAATACATGGGGAGTTTTCGTAATCTGACGTTCCAGATTTTTAAACTGTTCCACAATTAAAACTTCCCCTGTTCCAGTGTTCCCTACATCAAAGTTTGTACTACTATACACCTTTAAGCTATTAACAAATTTTCAGCTTGCTATTCATAAACTTTTTTTGGTACGCGGGATACAGGCCTACAATAACCCATCACACAATGTTTTAAACACATCTGTCATGTGACCGAAATGCGTGCCGCGTGCCTGTGATTGGACGGCAGAGAGGATAATGTGAGTTTTCCAAACGATCCGTGTTTTTGTACTTGATTTTACACTCTGGACCAAAATTAACCGGCCACTTTAAAAATGGGTCATTTTTGATGTCTTATATCTCCTAAACCTGTTGTCCGATTTAAGTGATTTTTTTAATATGTTATAGCCTTATTCTTTAACATATAGCTGTAACAATGTTGTTGCTAAACAGGTAAATTTTCATTGTATACCGAGTGTACGAATCAAACTGTGTTTTTTTCTTAAAGTTTGCATCATCCTGTGGAATATTCTAGCATTTGTAGAATACTGAAAATAAAACCTAACTATAGCCTCATGCTTTCTCAACATTTTGTTTTTTGATTGATTCGCTTACGTTGGATAATAAAAAAGTTAGGTGCTTTAACAACTAGACATGTGTTTTATCAATACATGTTTTTAAAAAATTTTGGCAAAGTTTAAGGGGTAATTCTACATGAAAAAATAATGACAGTTTGTTTTATAGACTTATGTCCGCAAATGATTCGTTTCTGCGATAGGGAGTGTTTAAAATTTTCTGACAAACTGACGATTTATTTATTGCTTTAAAACCGGTTGAGATATGCAAATACAATTTGGTGAGTTTTATGACGTAGTTATTGCATATTTTTTGACATACAATTAAGAATTTAATATTCACCATTCTCGCGCATACGGGTAATATGAGCCATCATAATACCCGTATGCGTGCCAACGGTGAATATTAAATGCTTAATAAAATTGTATCCCAAAAATGTGCAATAACTTCGTCTTAAAACCCACCAAATTTCATGTGCATGTCTCAACCGGTTTTAAAGTAATAAATAAACTCACCGACAAAATTAACCACCCAACTTGTATTTCTTTTAATTTGCAGAAATTGTTAACCTTGGACCACATTTTATGAAGGATGCGGTGAAAACTACTAAGAGAAAAAATAATCTTTTTGAAAAAAAGTCATTTGTTACAACAAAAATCTAATGAATAAAATCTTAGAAGAAAATTCAAATTAACAATATTTTGGAAATCAAAGTCTAATTGAAAAAAAATTGGGTATCAATAAAGGGTGTTGCCGCCTCTAGCTCTTAGGACTTCTTGGAG